>NC_061113.1:122456341-122460551 GCF_002878395.1 Capsicum annuum
ACATCATTTCCAATCATCTTTCAACAACAATCAAATAACACACTTCTTATGCTCACATGCATATATATACATATCCATACAAATAACACCAACATAATTTACATCCGTACCATAAAATGGCCCTTTTGATTTCGAAGTCCTGTTGGCACAAATAAGGGGTGCTTCTCGAAGCCCTCGAGACCGTGAACACAACTACGGAATCAATTTGGATTTTCTACGGTTGAATCACAAGATAATTGGAGTTGAAATTTGGCTAGGGTTTCTTAGTCTTCAATAATGGATGATAAATAATGGATATGAGGCTAAGTATATGTATATAATGACCAATTTTCGTTCATGAGGTGATGGAAAATGACCATATTGCCCTTAAAATTTTAAGTAAATCCGAATCTGTCCATGGTGGACTGTTTTGACAAGCTAAAGTAGATAGGCCATAACTCTTTGATACGATATCAGATTTGGGTGAAATTGGTATCGTTGGAAAGATAATTCAAAGGGATTTCATTTTATATAAAGTAGGACACCCAGTTCGTCCTGTACAAGGATTTTATGATTGTTTGAATTTGACCCTAAAAAACTGTTTTGAGAGGCTGAAGTAAAACGAGTATAACTCATTACTCAGATGTCGGATTTGGATGAAACTAATTGCATTGGAAAGAAGACTCAAAGATCTTTCTTTTCATAGTTGGAAGCTCTCCCAGTTCATTATATTAAGGGAGTTATGAGCATTCAAAGCTGACCCAAAAAACTGGCAGGCCTCAGTAGTTTGTGTGCAGGAAATTTTCCTGCACATTTACTATTCACCATATCCCGGCCACCGTTTTATAGTTTTGAACGTGCTCGATTATATCCGAAACTTATCCGTTTTTGGAAATCTTTATATCGTTGGAAAGCTTATTCAATAACCTTCGTATAGAACCATCGACGGGCAAATTTCGATATAAATAAAATAAAAAAATTAATTCCATATAAATAAGACCAATACACGTACTTGAATACGCCAATACATGTACTTGAATAAGGGGTGTTACACTATGTACGAAGAAGACAAAATGCAGCACTATATAAATAGTATAGCATATAGATATGTTGTGTAAATGATGTAATCATAATCGTAAACAATGATTGCCATTTGTCAACCACACTGTGACGCCCCAAAGTTTTTGAGCCTGTTACCCGCCAGGATTGTGCGTGCCAACTAGGCCGCAACCTTGTCAGCTATGCAGGCGACATGTGCTGAAGGAATATGCTGATGTCGAAGATGAGGCAAAAGGGCATAACATGAGGCAACAAGAATCTATATATGTTACATGACATGTCCTAAGAGTTCCAAGGAGATTTGGAGAGGGCTTGGTGTGAGCCCAAGGGGGCGGAGGCATGGTGAGGATCGTGAGCGGTGTTCGATGTTAGCGCCGTGCCATTTTGAGCTACAAGTGGAATCTAAGGATTCCGGTTTAAAGTGTTGATATTAAGGGTACCTTATGTATGCTTACCAAATTTGGGGTCATTTGGAGTCCGTTTGGATAGGGGCTTGACTTGGCCAAAGTCCAGTGGCATTATCATAATTTGCTGATTGGTCCGAAGGCCATAACTCGTTCCATGTGTATGGGAATGGGGTGAAACTTCATGGAGGTGTGAAGGAAGTCAAGAGAAAGAAGTAGGAACAAACGTCACCCAATTTGGAAGTCAGATGAATGATCTAAGCCCCAGTATAATTCTCGGGCAAAATGATGTCTAGTGGCGAACATTGGGATTATTTATTTTAAGCATATATAAGGAGGGTATACATGGTGACAGCCTACCAGCCTCCCCCGGGTGTGTCGACAGATGGCCACCCCAAGTATGCTGCCTTGAGGGACAACCTCAAGGTACTCATAGGGCTCAGGAAGCCTATGGGCAACGCAGGGTCGGGTGGACTAGCGTTGGGCGCCCGAAAAGGCTAGAGGTTGGCTATATGAACCGAAAAGCCCCGCGGGCTGTCTAAGTGATGGAAGGATACCTCCAAGCTGATAGAGCAATCGAGATACTCTCTCTAAGAGACTCGTGAGATAACTTGTAAGCTTGGTTAAGGTTCAGCTAAGCGAGCAAGGGTCTGTTGGTATAGACACGCAGTTATGGGGCGACACTGTACTATGAAAGTTGGATGCAAGTTGTGTGGGATATGTTTGGCTATGCCATAAGACATGACAGGGCATATCTAAGAAAGACGCTTGAGACAAAGGCCAAGGATTGAGGGTTGCCCTACTCGGGCGAAGCAAAGGCCAAGTGCACATGCACGAGGCGATATCAAGCTTGAGGATAGGACTGTGCATGCGATGGCAATGCTTAGGCCAAGGCGAGGGACGAGTATATCCGTATCCATCCCTAAGAGCGCATATGGACGAGATCCAAGGATTAAAGGTGCGCCAGAAGATTTGTTTATACGTTGGCCATGTTAGCCGACATGTTGATAGAGCGGCACAAAAGGGATCAAGTCTCTGAGGCAAACTTCCCATAGGCACAGGATCGTGCTAAAGACTTGGGAAATGAGGAAGGTTGGCCCATAGTTGGGGGAACCATGGGCGCCGCACGGGCAGAATTGTGTGCCGCTGACACACTGAAAAATGAGCCTGTGACAACACAATATATCTGTGTAAATAACTGTGTTTAGCTCACAAAAATCTTTCAATATATATATAAGGATTGGTGTACCACTCATTTGTCTTTTTGTGGTTACACCAATCCTTCATTTATATATATACTAGAGAAGCATGGTCTGTCAGCATGGGCCCAACATTAAGATATTTATTTATCTTTTTAATGTTGATATATTTAAATAAATATTTTTAATAAAAGGATTGCATATGTTTTCTAGGATTCATGCGGAATCTAGCATGAGTTCAACATATGTTATTTTAATACGTATTTAGATAATTTAAGTTGTTAACTATTGTAATTTATAATATTTTTTATGTAATTTTTAAATTAATATGCGTTACTTTTCTTGTTCAAATTATTGTGGCATTGATAGTCAATTATATTTTAAAAATAATTTAAGTTTTTAATTATTGTGATTTATAATACTTTTCTTCTATTCCAATTTCAGTGACACTAGTATAATTTCAAGAGTCAACCAAATATTTTATATCTTTTAATTTTTTTTAAGTTGTTAATTATTGTGATTTCTAGTATTTTTCATGTAATTTTTTTGAAAAATATAACATATTAAATTATTTTTAGATATTTTAAGTTGTTAACAATTGTAATTTATAATACATTTTATGTAATTTTTGAATAATATATGCTAATCTCCTTGTCCAAATTTTGTGTCGACGACAACCAATTATATTTTTTAAATAATTTAAATTTTTTATCATTGTGATTCATAATATTTTTTCTATCTCAACTTATGTGGCACAATGCTTAAATGACCATAATAATTAATTAGGGGTGATATAGTAAAATCACGATTGAAGCAGTTGAAATAGAAATCAGTCAATTTTTAATTTTTTTTGTTAATTATTGTTATTTACAGTACTTTTTATTTTATTTTCAAATAATATATGTTGCTTTATATCTTCTTCTGTCCCGTCCCAATTTATGTGACACTAATATAATTTTGATAGTCAATCAAATATTTTATGTTGACATATCATTTTGTTATTCTTATTTTTCTAATACATAAATGACTTATAATAAGTAGTAATATAGTAAAATCATCGTTCGGAAGACGAAAATTTAATTTAAAACGTTAAGAGTTAATTTCGTATTTTATGTCTATTTTACTTTTCATTAAATATTATTTATTTTATTAATACCTAGATGACTTATAATAATTAATTAAGAGTGATTGATTATGTTATTACTATAAAAATTAATATAACTTTATCATATCCAATCATAATCATCGATAATTCACCGGAATAGTATATTAATTAAGTACCGGATGCTATATTTGCATATGCAAAATATGATATTATTAAACATTATTGGATAGTGCACTATATTTATCTTTCACAATAATAAAATTTTACTATATATTTTTCTTTATTTCTATTTAACTTGATACATATTGACCCAACACAAATTCTAAGAAAATATTCATTGGAAATTTATTTTATTAAAATAAATTTATTAATTTTGTACTTTAAAAATTTAAAGTTAAGTTTAAATATTAGTATTTCTATATAAGAAAAAAATAATTTTAAAATTTAAATTTATTAAAATAAAT
>NC_061113.1:122463551-122587865 GCF_002878395.1 Capsicum annuum
ATATTAACGGCTCTATATGATAACATGTTAAAGAAATGAATGTCAAGTCTAACTCAACCCCAAAAGCTAGCTTATGAGGAGAGGATTTTCCAAGACCATATAAGGCGTCGGTGTACCCTAAAGCCCACCGATGTGGTACTCAATAGCATAAGTCAGCCTGCAAGTTTATTGTAGCCAGAAAGTCCCCAACTTCAAGCATGAAAAAAGTAGTCAAAAGATTCAAAATGGTAGGATCCGATAATCATACTGAGATTTTTCTTGGTAAAAGGCATTTTGGTAGGACATGAAATGGAAATCTTGGTTTAGCGAAGATGTTTGTACACCTAAGTTGCTCAGACTCTTCATTTTTGGTGTCGAACCACTGTCGACATGACATGGGTGTTGGCGTGGGTGTGAGATCCATACCTGATTTGGTCAACCAATTTTGGATACTTTGACCAAAATCAACGGATAAATTCGGGATAGATACAATGATTTATGTAATCAAGCAAAAGTTCAGAATTGAATAAATGGAGTACCTTGTATAGAATGTTCTATGTCAGTCCTTGAATCACCTTCTGGGATTCACCTCTTGATCAATATCTTTTCCTAATTAATACCTTGTAAGTTCTTCACATAATGTCTCATAATTTAGACATAACTCTATTTTTAGATATTGGAATTATTTTTAGCTGAATCCCTATACCCATATCCGTACCTGGATCCATACCCTCAAATCTTAAAATTTAGATCATGAAGGATCCGACTTTTAGACCTGCTGCACCAGTATCGAACACCCGTGCCCGAGTCCAAGCAATTTAGCTGCACACAATGTGAACGTGCCAACAGCCAGACAACTCTACTTATCGCATAGGTCTCAAATGTCGAGTTAATCCAACTGAACAGGATTTATATCCTAGAGGTGATTTGTTTGACCAAACAATGCAGAAAAATAATATGCATCAAAACCTGCAAGCTCAAGTGTGGAGCATCATCAGCACGAGTTATAATACATGAGTCAAGAACTGGAACAAAGAAAAAATCTGCTTCCTCTGCATTTAATGTCCGATGAGGGCTAGCTAACATACTTTCATAGAGTGCCATCTACAAAAAAATATAACTATAGTTGATCAGGGTCTACACAAACACTAAATTTCATAGGTGGAGACACTGATAGTCGGATGATACCTGTGCACCATACAGCTGGTCTGTCCATACTGTAGCATTTCTCGGATCATAGATTCTGTTTACGCATTCTAGTTTAAAATGTCGTCCCTACATTACCCAGGAAGCAAATAGGTATTAGAGTTTTACTCTCCAAGTTAATAGATAGGATGCGACAGGAAGAAATTGTTCTAACCTCCAGAAGAAGACTGTTGAACTCTGGGGGCAAGTCATAAACATATATAAGGGGCCTTTTCTTCTCCGCAATAGCATCTAGATTGACAAGATTTCCTCTGCTGTTCATATTCTCAGGAACATTAACCTGTGCAGGTCGCAGCCAGAGAGGCCACTCTCTAATGGATGACATAACGGAGGGTACACTGCAATCTGCTCCGAACCAACCGTTATCACACTGCAGTATGTAAATAAAAAAGAACTTGTGTTATAATAAGCCATGTAAAGCTCTGTTACTCTCAACGTACTTTTTTGGGGAAGATAAAGTTATCAGAAGGAAACTAGATATTTGTGTGCGTAGAAATAAGGGACGTGCTTCATAATGACAAGATGACCAATGGGGCAGCATCTATCTACAAGACAACATTCAGAAAAAACAAACAAAACAAAAGCCAGGTAATGCTAGAACATTATTTTCAGAGAAAATTCTGTGTTTGCTACTGAATTATTACAGTCCTTCTGTGCTTCATGAATTCTTTTAGCCTTGGTAAAAATGGGAAGAAGAATGATTACCGCGAAATTCTGCAATCAACCTCTAAATATTAAGCAAGTACTATGAAACTTTCCTCACACAAAAGAAAATGAGGACTGATTTTACCTGACAAAATCCACCGCGGCAGAACCCGTGGCCCGAGCATTGATTTATACAAGTGCTTAGCACAGACACCTCACAGAATCGACCCCAAAGACCGTCATACTTGCAATCACACTCCTCCTTGAAAAGCACCTTGGAAGCATATGCTTCTACCGGATCCACATTACACCATCCTCGTCTGCTACCATTTATAGTAAAGACGTCGAGATCAGCTTTTGTGAAGTCAGTCATAGGAGCACCACCAGGTTCAGATGGAGGACTGAGTCACATACACAAGCAATTACTGCCAGGTTTCTTGTGATGCAAGAGATACAAATAAAGGTTAAATGAGAAGTATATTGGCTTACTTGATTGTAAAACCACATGCCTCAGCAACAGGACGATTTGGGTATTTTGTGCCTTCCCCACAAAAGCACATTGCTCTTGTTGTGTCACAATAAGCAGGACAAACTGAGACAACCCAGTTCCCAAAAGGTTGCTCCTTTGATCCAGGGTAGTTGCAGCTCAACTCCTGCCTCTCGGCACATTCTTCACCTGAAAAGATACAGCATGTTAGTAATGACGAAAATCTGGTGAGAGATTTTAATTATTGCGTAATTTGACATAAGTTTGTGTTTCACCCTAGAAAGAAAGTTTCCAGCTGAGATTAATAGTGTGAGAAGTTGTTAGCTACCCTTCTCCTCTCCCAACAGATAACAAAATCATAAGTAGCCCAACATTTGTAATCCGTGCACGTGCATTTGTGAAACCGCAAATAATAGGTGCTTAACTACATGTGCAACCACATCAGACTCGTACAGTAAGAAAAGAAAATGACTTTAAGAAACATGCCACAAAGTAAATACAGGAAGCCTTTAATTTGTATATTTCTTTGTATGAAAGATACCAGTACTTGTCACATGCCAAAAGTGTTTTCATATTTTGTTTTAGGAAATAACGATGTCTCATCTCCCTTGCAAGAATGGAAAGGAGATCAAACCATTGTGATCATGAAAATGAATCAAAATACCAAGTTTTTGAAAGTTAGTTGTTGGCTAGTCAATGTACAAAATAAAAACCAATTTGTATTCAATCTCTTGAGAATATAGAACACATTTATGCCTAGGATGCAACTTGCAAGAAAAGTAGGATGGGTGTCGTTGGAGAATTGTATCTTTGACTATTGTAATACCAATATTCAAATGAAAGCCACAGCAGTTGAGTCCTAACATTTCACAGCACGAATATCTTACAATGACTCTTGTTAATGCGCCATGACATTATAAATTCAATTTCATCAGAAATAGATCAATATAACTATTAGAATATGAGTAGAAATAGGAATAGTATATAAAAATCCTACTTGGAAAAGGATTGTACTATAGTGTCTACAAATAGGGCCTCAATGTAATTATGAAACACACAATTCAATAATATTTTTTTGTCCATTATTTCTCACATGGTATCAACGCATTGGTGAGAAACTTTAAAAAAAAAAAAAAAACTCAATCACTGTGCGTCAATTTCCGGTGACTAATTTGTGTCATTATCTGTTTAGTGGGTTGTATGCAAAATACAACACCACCAAGAGGATCGGAAAGGTCAGGCGAAAAAAACCCGACCAAAACCACCGGAAAAATATAAGCCACGCGCTACCACGCGCCTGCCGGAATTCCGGCGAGATCTGTATCACGCGCCGATGCGTGAGATTTTCTCCATTTGAATTTTTTGAGTTGTTCCTTTTTTGTTGGAGTCGCCCAGTTATTCCGATCCGTCCAATTCCCTTTTTCCTGATTTCGATCACTGGAACCTAATTCTGGCGACTTTATTTTTTTCCCGGCCAGTTTTCGGCGAGACTCCTCTTTTTCAGTGAAGTCGCCCCTTCATTCCAAGGCTGTACTGATAGCTATTTCTTGATTCCGACAATCAAATTCAATTTTTTTCTGGTGACTAACCAATTTTTTGGTGATTGGATTTTTTGCTTATTTAATCCTATGATTAAATCTGAACCCCCTTAATGAGGAGATCAGAAAATCAAACATCACAATCCATGAAGAATCGTCGAGGGGGAGGTCAATTTGGAAGATCTCGACCTAAGTGTAGTTATTGTATAAAGCTTGGGCATACTCGTGATGTATGCTATTCTCGACCTAAGTGTAGTTATTGTAATAAGCTTGGACATACTCATGGAATATTTTGTTCTTTGCATGGTCTACCACCTAAAAATGTTAATGTTGCTCAGTCTAACACTACAGGTGATCAACAGGTGTATTTATCTGACAAAGAATATCATGAGTATCTTCAGTATCGAGCAAGTAAGCATACATCTCTATCAATAGCCTCAATTGCACAATCTCCTACCTTTGGATCATGGGTTGTGGACTCGGGTGCTTCTGATCATATTTCTGGTAACAAGTCACTTCTGTCTGATATTGTTTATTCACAGTCTCTTCCAGCTATTACTTTAGTCAATGGGATCCGAACAAAACCAGAAGGAGTTGGACAAGCCAAACTTCTATCTTCTATCACTCTAAACTTTGTTCTTTATGTCCTGGTTGTCCTTTTAATCTTGCATTTGTTAGTCGTTTGACACGTGCCCTTAATTGTAGTATAACTTTTTTTGATGATTTTTTCTAATGCAGGACCGCAGTACGGGACAAACAATCGGCACAGGATGTAAATCACAAGGCCTTTACCATCTTACCTCTGTAAATTCCTTCACATCATGCTCCGTTACAGACCCTCCAGACCTTATTCACAAACATTTAGGACATCCGAGTCTATCCAAGTTATGAAAGATGGTGCCTAATTTGTCTAGTTTATCCACATTAGATTGTGAGTCGTGTCAACTTGGGAAACACACCCGTGCTACATTTTCACGTAGAATTGAGAGTCGTTCAGAGTCTAGTTTCTCATTAGTTCATTTTGATATTTGGGGTCCTAATAAACTCACTCCACCCTTAGGATTTCGTTACTTTGTTAGTTTCATTGACGATTTTTCACGATGCACTTGGGTTTTCCTAATGAAAGATCGTTCTAAGTTATTTTCTATATTCAAAAGTTTTTGTGCTGAAATACAAAATCAATTTGGTGTCTCTATTCAAACTTTTCGTAGTGATAATGCCTTAGAATACGTATCCTCCCAGTTTTAGGAGTTTTTGACTCACCAAGGAATTATTCACCAGACATCATGTTCATACACCCCTCAGCAAAACGGTATAGCAGAAAGGAAAAGTAGGCTTCTCATTGAGACTGTTCGCACTCTTCTCATTGAATCCCGTGTTCCACTGCGTTTTTAGGGCGATGCAGTCCTCACATCTTACTATCTCATTAATAGTTAGTCATTATCTTCGATTCAGAATCAGGTTCCCTATTCCATACTATTTCCTCAGTCACATCTCTACTCTAGTGAGACTTGTAACAAGCTTTCTCTCTAGTGAGAAGAGTGACCACCGAAACTAGGATACAACAATAGGGTGGATTCTCTTTTGTTGTTGCTTGCTTGGAAGCGTTGATGCTAGAGAGGTGGAATCCGATCTTGTGTCACGTAAGAGATAGGTTTATTGTTGTGTGTAGTGTTAAGGGTCCAAGAGTGTCCATTCTTGGGTTCTTAAGATTATACCTTCATGTGGTCTATCTATTTATCCTTTTACCTTCTTGTAATCTTGTTTAGTGTTTGTGTTGTAATCTTGTGTTCTTGTTGTTATTGTTAAATCCGAATCTTGTGTCTTCTTGTTCATCATCTTATGTTGTTAATCTAGTTTGTTGTCCGTTGATTTGGTGTAATAAACACTTTATTATCTTCTTGTTATTGTGTTCTTGGGAAGCCGAGTCTTGGTCTCCAAAAGGGTTCATGGATTTCCTCCATTTTGTGGACTGTTTTTTGGACTGATTTTGGTGTTCCCTTGTTTGTCCCATATCATTTGGTATCAAAGACATCTTTGGTTTTGTTCTTACAATACCAATCTTGGGCTTTCTTGCTAAGAAAATCAAAAAAAAAAGAAAAGAAAGATGTGTTCTTGAGCTTGAGATCTTGGCCGAAAAGTTGAACTTGTTGTTGTTGTATCTTGGCCGAATGTTGTGTGTCTAGGTCTAGGATTTATTTTGCTTGTGTTGTTGTTTCAAGTGTTAGTATTCTTGTTCATTAACACTTTGAGTCGATCTAGATTTGAGATTTTAAAAAATTGATGTTGTTGTTGTGAACAAGACCATAGTCGTGTGTTGAAGTTGTTGTTCTTGGACGTGTGGAATTGTTGTTATAGTCTTGGTTGGACGTTGTTGGTGTTTTTGTTGCTCTTGATAAAGTTGTTGAGTTCTTGACATTCACCACAACCTTCACCCTTGCTAAAACCGAAATACAACACCAAAAAGAACCTTAGCCGTGTGTTGACACTACAATTGGTCGTGATGTGTGTTGATGTTTGCCATGGGGTGGAAATTGTTGTTGTGTTGCTGATGTGTTCTTGAAGGTTGTTGTGGTGTTCATTTTGTTCTTCACCTCATCTTACAACTTAAAACAACCAAAAGTGAAACATAGATTCAAAAAGGTGAACCTACAAGTTGTAAAGTTGTTTGTGAGAAGACTTGAGTCATCACTTTCTTGACATGACATCTACTTTTCAACCACTTTCCTTGTTTCAAGGAACCTTGTTTTGTGGGAATTGTACAAAGTTAAGTCTTGCCTTTTGAAGATTAGACTTAAAAGAGATTTAAGACATATACTTTCCCTCCAAAACCAATTGTTTCCATTACATAGTAACTAAAGTTTGTAAACTTCAACTAGTGAATAATTGTGGAGCCGTGACCAATGGTATGCTGCCACGTCACCCAAGTAACTGTTCATACAAAAATTTTAAGCTCAAAATTTGTTCTTCTAGTTTCATTGTGTTGTTTCTTTAGTTTCGTTTGTTGATTCCATTACTAACTTACAAGCTAGTTTTAGATTGTAAGTTAGTTTTGAAACCGTCCTTCGTGTATACGTTCCTTTGTGTGTCCCATCCTTTTGAGTCGTTGTGATACTTGGTCCACCTCTTACTGCCTCACGGAGTACAAGCAAGGTTACGAAACTTGTGAGATCAAAGTGAGAGAAAAAAAAAATCCGAGAGACAAAACAATAGAGAGGGAGTGCGAGGACTATTCTTGTACAACTAACTTGTTTGTTGTTTTGTAGGTAACTTCTTGGCCATAATGGAAACCATTTTGGCCCTCTTGATGCTTTGTCCCAAGACCTTGCTAGGACAAATGCGGGTCTTGAAAAAATTGACTCGGATGTGGTAACTATGCATGAGAGATTAGATCGAATGGAGAGTCGAAGGAACTCTCGTGTTTTTACTCCCGAAACTTTACTTCCAATGACCAATCCTCCAAGACCATCCCATAATGCCACAAGCCAAGCTCCAAATAGCCCTCAAAACTGAGAACAAGATAAACCACTTCCCCCGCAAGTTGATCAAGTCCAACAAGGAGGACTTGGAAGCCAATTTCCTCCCATTCAAGATCCACAACCGAAGCTCCACATTACCAAATCAAGCCTCTCAACCGAAACTTCCCTTTCCAAAAACCGACACATCCAAGAAGAGAAACATGGTAGAGAGAGACATGAAGGATATGGAGTCTACAACGATGCTTATATGATGGAAGGAGACTTGAGTCGGATGAGATTGAAGGCCAATCTCAAGAGGGAGAGGAAGCCGAGGGTCAAAATGAAGATGTTGGATCTGAGACTTATTGTCATTATGCTCTCGGGTTTGGATAGCTTGTGGATTGTTTTTGTGCATTTCTTGTGGGCTATTTTTAGCTCTTTTTTGATACATCCCTTGTTATTATTGAGCTCTCGGACTCTTCAAGTTTTGCGGACTGTTTTTGAGTAGGTTTCCTTTGAAGTGACCAATTAAACGAGGTGAAGCCGTGAATTTGTGGACAAATTTCTCTCAAGATGGAAAGGATGATACGAGAATAATCACGGATATGGACTTAGGAGAGTGCGTGTTGGCCCCGATCCTTGGCACATGCAATTGAAGTGTAAAAGAGGCCCAAAATGCACCTAAATCAGCCCATAAATTACACTAGATAGGTGCCCACTCTTTGAAGGGCCTTTTGGTCATTTTAACTTATATTTTGTAATAGCTATAAAAGGAACATTGTAAGGTTTTTAGTTTAGTTTTTGGATGATATTTGTGAGTCTTGTGAGACTTGTAACAAGCTCTCTCTCTAGTGAGAAGAGTGACCACCGAAACTAGGATACAACAATAGGGTGGATTCTCTTTTGTTGTTGCTTGCTTGGAAGCGTTGATGCAAGAGAGGTGGAATCCGATCTTGTGTCATGTAAGAGATAGGTTTATTGTTGTGTGTGCACCTAAGGGTCCAAGAGTGTCCATTCTTGGGTTCTTAAGATTATACCTTCATGTGATCTATCTATCTATCCTTTTACCTTCTTGTAATCTTGTTTAGTGTTTGTGTTGTAATCTTGTGTTCTTGTTGTTATTGTTAAATCCGAATCTTGTGTCTTCTTGTTCATCATCTTATGTTGTTAATCTAGTTTGTTGTCCGCTGATTTGGTGTAATAAACACCTTGTTATCTTCTTGTTATTATGTTCTTGGGAAGCCGAGACTTGGTCTCCAAAAGGGTTCATGGATTTCTTCCATTTTGTGGACTGTTTTTTGGACTGATTTTGGTGTTTCCTTGTTTGTCCCGTATCACTGGTACTCGTATTAATTACATTTGTAACAAGCTAGGCACATATGATTTGTATCATTGTATGCATCAGCTTGAGGGGAAGTGTTAGAATATGAGTAGAAATAGAAATAGTATATAAAAATCTTACTTGGAAAAGGATTGTATTATAGTGTCTACAAAAAGGGTCTCGATGTAATTATGCAAACACATAATTCAATAATAATTTTTTGTCCATTATTTCTCACAATAACCAAATATTTGGTGTATTAGGGGGGATATTCTGCCTGTTCATATCCAGTGTATGCCATGTGCGACACTCTTTGACAAAGTTTTACTTTCCATTTCATGGACACACTAACCAGAATTAAATTTCCAAGATAAATGTTGATGTAAGGAGTGTGAAGATTTACCAACCAGTGAAACCATGAAAGCAGCGGCATTGACCCAATTCGCGATTGCAAATGCCTTGACCGCTGCAATTATTCCTGCAGCTCTTGCCACCAATTTGCTGATACCAGTACACTTGTAATGAGCTAAATCATCTCAGGAAACAGGACTAACAGAAACTAAGAGCAACATAACTTGCAGATTTGTTGGATTAGATATTAAATGCAGATTTTACCCATTGATGAATGATTAGAAAAAGAAGTGTAACTTACAAAAAACAGCAATAGACTAGAAGCTTTAGATAAGTATTCCAAAAAAAGCAGTTAACAGTTTCCTACTTTCCGAAGTGTGTGTTTTTTCTTTGTGCAGATACCTCAACAACTTTAACAGCAGAAGTATTTGAATCGCAACCAGCTAACCACCGGCCAACCTCAGCCTTCCATGGAGCACCACGATATACAACAGCATTGTGTAAATCAAGAGGAAATCTGACATTCAGATCAATCATTGGCATGGGGCTTCTACCAAGATTGCTTTGACTTCCTTCAGTTGATATAATGCCTGTTGGATTCTTCTGGATACCTTCAGTTGACTTGTCATTGGAATTGGATGTATTCATAGACATAGGGACACAAAAGTTCTGAAACTTCCTAAAGTAATCCAAGGAAGGCACGACGGGGTAGAGGAATAAATGAACAACTGAAACTAATGTCACAATTGAAGCAACTTTTGCCACAGTGGACCATGAACACCTCCATTTCTGGATAGCGAACATGATATATATATATATATATATATATATCCTAAACAACCTTCTCCTTCCTATTCAAATCTTCTCGATTTAATCTGCCGCAGAGACAACAACCTTCCAATATTCAAAACCGGAGCACAGCAAAGCAACCAAGAGGCAATTCACACAAATTTTCAGTTGAAGAAAAGATTTTTAACCAAGAAATATGTCCAACTAGCAACAAAGGATTTCAACACTCAGAAATAGAATTTTCAAAAACTTTCTTTAGTAACCCAAATACAAGAAAACCATGTGAATGCAGTGGACAACTAGCCACTTCGGGATCTGGGATCAAGAACCTAACACATGAATAAACAAAAGGTAACCCTTTATAGTATAAATTTAAAGTAAATTCTCACATATTTATCATATTGTTATAAGTCAACCCGAGAAGGAGAAGTGGGGAGAGACAGGGTCATGAATAGCTTCTGAATGAACTATACAGCTTGTGCATACGCAGTAAGCACAAAATTTTACTACTATATGGAAACAGCCAAAGGTTTTTTGAATGACCTCAAGGGTGAAATACTTGGAAATAGCCTCCAGCAGAAATGCGGCCGCATACATACACCTTTATGGGGCCTTTCTTGAACACCGTGCATTGCAACAGCTGTCGGTGCACCGGACTGTCAGCAAGTTGCTTGCTGTAAGATAATACTGTACTACTAACAAAGTTTTCTTTCCTATTCTGGGATAACTTTGAAAATTGTAAAAAGAAAAAAAAAAAAAATTAAACTCTTTCTCCTCCCATCTGCCAAATACTGTAATTTGTTTAGTTATGCTTGCGAGATTTAAATAAGCTTTTAATAAAATTTCGCATTTTTTATTTTGATGGAGTATCACCCTTTCTTAAATTTTTTATGAAGGTAGGGTCGTTTGATATAAGGTATTAAATATATAATTTTAAGATAAAATAATATTTTCAGGTTAAAATTTATGGTGTCATATTTAGTTGTTAAATTTGAAATAATTTATCTCAAAATTAATAAATAGTATTAAGATAAGTTATTCCACCAAATGATGGTATAAATAATTTCACCATAATTTACATAAATTTACCCTTCAAACCCTTTAATTGTCATTTTTCATATATATTATATATTACTTTACTATAATATATAAAAGAGAACGTGAGATTTTGATAGTCGTCACATCAAATTTTTTTGTCAACTTTATTCCTAATTTATATTTTAATTACTCTATAAATTTTCATTTATTTTGATAAATTTGAACAATTATATGGATTTATTAAATGCTACAAAAGTGACGTCATGAAAAAATGATAGTGACACTATAAAAATTATTTATATAATTAAATTCAAAATTGATTCAAGGTTTTATTGTCTTTCTATTTTGTAGATTATTAGTCTTACTTCAAATTTTTATTTTTCCTAACAAATTTATCATGGACAAGTAATTAAAGTATCTTGACATTCCCTTTCTAACTTAGTACATGTTTAATTATTAAATAAAAAAATATTTTTTATATATAGTTAAACATATCTGAAAATTTAATTATTTTAAATAAATAAAATTCAACTTTTCAAATATTAATGATGCTAAACAATGTAAAATGAGAGTAATTCTTTTTCAAATTTTTTGATGATGAAATTTATTTATTTTTTAAAAAAAATGAGATTGTCAACATTTTATAGATTTTAAGACAAAATAAGTAATTTAACATGAAATATTAAGCTAAATAAGGTGAATGATGTTTTTGTAAATAAGCTATCTATTCTTAAAAAGAATGTTATGCATAGCATTTTTTGTACCACAAACTAAACAATCATTAAAAACTAATACCAGGATAACTAATCTTAAGACAATTAATTTCAGTATAACTAATTTTAGCATAATTAATCTCAGCATAACTTATTTTTCAACCAAACAATTCTGTAGTATCCAGTTAAGTAATTTTGTTCATAGTGACTAGTATATGTAAGAAGAAATTATTTAATATTTTTATTTGCTCTAGAATTTCAACCAAATATAGAATTTTGAACTGTTTCACTGAGCTCTAGGTCTCACTCTTGGATGTTGATTTGAATATCACTTTTATGGAAGAATATTTGCATAATCAAGTCATCTAAAGGATATAATAATGAACATTTGGTCATAGTAAACGAGAGGAAATAATCTGCTACAATTTATTAAAATACAATTAATATAATACATACTTGCACGATAGGCGGAATATTTTAAAAATAAATCATTAAAAATATTATTTATTAATTTAAAGATTAAATTAACTTTCTTTGTAGCACATTAACATATTTTAAATTAATTAAGAAATATTAAATATAATTTGTAATAAATTATTCAAAAAGTTACATAGTTCAATTAATTTAGTTGAACTATGTACTCTCCTTCATCGCCACCGCTTCACCCTCCCCCAGTCCTCTTCAACCCTCTCAACCTCTCCTTCCACAATCTCATAATTCAATCACATGGCAAAAAGAACAACGAATCATATAATTATCAAAAGATTGATCTATAATTTTTTTTTATTGTCATTGTTTACTATCTAAAATTATTTGTTTGTTAATGTTGACTTTTAATGTTCATTTGATTTGTTACTTATTGAGATATTAGTTGTATGATTTTAAAATTTTAAATGATAAACAGAATGAGTAAATATTTTTTAGAGTAAAGCATCTAGTATCATCCTGAACTATTACAAAATTTACTATGACGTGCTCCAACTTCACAGATGTTCTATTACCTCCCTTGAACTCAATTTTAGTATATTTTTATCACCCTTTTAAGCTGACGTGGCATCATTGATGTGGAACTCATTTTTATGTAATAAAGGTGTCACGTCAATACAAAAGGGTGACAAAAATACGCTAAAATTGAGTTTGGGAGTAATAGGATTTCTGTGAAATTTGAGTGTACCATAGCAACTTTGGGCATAGTTCGAGGGGTACTAGATATTTATCTTTATTTTTTATATATAAATGTATAAAAAGAGAAAAAAACGTGTATTTTATTGCTAAAAATAGGAAAGCTAGTTTATCTTTTTTTTTTTCAAAGTGTGTATAAAGAGTCTCTATTTTTTTTTTTCTTCTTATGTTTTTGTCTTTTTTTCTTTTTCCTTTCTAATAAAGAGAAAAAAAAACACGGAAAGATAAAATAAACTTTTATTCTTATGTTTGATAAATGTGTTATTTTACAAACAAAAATCCAAATAAATTATTTTATAATTTAGTATTTTGTAAAATTATCTTATTACTTTACTAATTTTGAATACATAAAAGTATTTATTTTTACTTATTGTGATGTTAATTTGTTATAAAATATAGGATTTTAAAATATCATAATTATCTTATAGCTTACACTTTTGAGTTTGATTTTTTTTTAATCTTAAACTAAAAAGACTGATATAGTTGAGAGATATCCTTATCAATTCAAATTCGAGAATACATATGTATCTCATTTTTGTTCAAACACATCCATTTTGTATAAGATACTTTCAAATTTTACACATGATAAACTCACAAAAAAATAGTCTCCATACATTTATAAAATTTATTAAAAATATATTATTTTTAAAATCCAAATATATCTTCTCTCTAATAAAGATACTCGCCATTTTATAGTTAGAATTTATTTAAGACTCTTTCAATTACGTGTTTTCAGTTTTTAAGCTAATGAATCTTTTTATTAATGTGTTGTTGCTACTACTACTGATGTGTATTACTACTACCTTTACTACAACTACACATACGCGTACTACTACTACTATTTATTTATTTATTTATTATTATTATTACTAGTAGTAGTACTAGTAGTAGTAGTACTACCACTACAACTACATTTTCTTTTCCAAATTAAAATCACTGCAACTTGTGTACTACTACCACTATTATTTATTTATTGATTATTATTATTATTGTTGTTGTTGTTGTTGCTGCTGTTACTACTACTACTATTATGTAAATAAACTCTCTCTCTATCTATCTATCTATCTATCTCTCTCTCTCTCTCTCTATCTATCTATATATATATATATATATATATATTAAAAGAGATAAGTTTGAAACAGTAAGAGCGTATTAAAACTCTCCAATTATAGGTTTCTATTTATTAAGATAATGATTTTTTTTTTTTAAGAAAAGGATAATGTATTTCAATTTTTTTTTTCACTACAATATTTTTAACTTTGTCTTAAAATTGCCACTTAGCTTATTCTTGTGCCACCACTTGACTTCTTCAGATACTTTTAGTTTTGTTTATAAATATATATATATATATATATATATATATATATATATATATAACTAGTTTCATGAGGCTCGTGCTTCATGATATAAAAAATAATAATTTAAATTCAAAAAATATAATTTATATTATATCTTTTACTTTACAATTAACATAATCTAATGACCGACGTATTGAATGTATTTTGTTGATAAGTTCTATAATTGTTAAAGTTTTTAATTACATAGTTGGATAATTTTAAATAAATTTTTATTTGTGAGGAAGGAAGTATTATTGAAGAATTATAATATATCAAAAAGCCACAAGTAATTCAATATTTTATAAAATAACATGATGATATCTTAATAATGGCAATTCAATGATGATAAAAAATAAAAAATATTGATATTTTAATGAGTTTGTGGGTATGTAATTTCTCAGTTATAGATAAAAATAAATTTGTTTTGATATTTATTATTCTATTTTCACCTATAAGTTCATGTGACAAGAGTTTTCGCAAAATTTATCTTTTTCAGTCTAATACAATAAAATAATTCAATGATTTCAAGTATATTAAAAAATGGTTACAACCTTAATTTAGAAGATTTACATAAACTAACTTAATAGTGATCTATAAGAATATTAAATAATAATTAAATTAAATTAATAGATTGTTCCATTCGGTTCAATTACTTAGATTGTTCCATTCGATCCATTTACTTGTCGTGTTTATTATTTACGTTCCCTTAAAAAAATATTCTATTCACCCAATTTTAATTATTATTTTATTTTTTTCATGTTCGCTAAAAAAATAAAGGCAATGTACTATTTATTGTTAATTAAATTATCCTATTTGTTATATATTTTTTTAAAGAATTGAGCAATATTTACTATAAGGATGTGGTTGAAAACTATTACTAACTTTGATTTTATATGAAAGTAATTTTTAAATAATTTTTTTTTGAGCGAAAGTGAATATTAATTAAAATGAAGGGAGTTTTAATGGAAAGATAATTTACTAAGCGATAAGAAGAGATCAATTACAAATACACAAGTGGGAATGATCTTAATAAAAAGAATAAGGGAAAAAATAAAAATATTTAACAAATAATAATAATAATAATTATGTTTTTAAACTTTAATTTAGCTATTCATATTTTACTTAATTACTTGATAATAATAATAATAAAAATAATAATAATAATAATAGTTATAATAATAATAATATTAATAGTAATAATAATGTGAAAAATATTATAAATATTTAGTGAAGAAAAATAATTAATTTTTAATATAAGAAATTAGTAAAAAAATATAAGTAATCTAATAAGGAATAAGAAGAGAATTATAAAAAAAAAATAAAAAAAAAATACTATGTTTGTTCAATTACAAAGTCTCAAATAAAAATATCATAAAATAATAAATATACCCAATATAAGAAAATAAGTAAGAAACACACTACTTTTAAAAACATAAAATATTCTTAAAGTAATATTTTTAATTGAAAAAACGATTATACCAAACATACTCAAAAAGTGAATAAGTATTATTAAAAAATAATAAATGCTCTGATTGAAAAAATAGACTGTAACTTCAAAGTTGCACAAATTTTACTAAAATGTAAATAAATAAATATGCATTCTATCCTTTTTATTTTATTTTACATTTATTGATTTGGTACTCCTATTAATAAAAAAAACTGTTTAATAGGAGTTGGTTTATTTATCTCAACAATTATGATTTGAACGTATATGATTGACAACTATTATGTTATATAGTTACTTAATGATAAGGGTAATTTGAAACAAAAGAATACATTTTTCTTTATTTTCTAAAATAATAAGCAAAAGTAAATTTTATTTTTAGTACAAGGATCAATCAAATTGAAAAAAAATAGAGAAAAGGGTATTCTCTCAATTCCTTTTTACTTGTTTCTTTGACTTGACAAATAACTTAAAAATTTAATATATTAAGCATAAAATATATGAAATTATCCTTCTTAATTATTTTAAAAAAATTTAATTTAGCTATTCATATTTTACTTAATTACTTGATAATAATAATAACAATAATAATAATAATAGTTATAATAATAATAATATTAATAGTAATAATAATGTGAAAAAATTTGTAAATCTTTCATGATTTACTAAAATAAATAAGAACTAAAAATAATTAATTTTTAATATAAGACATTAGTAAGAAAATAAGTAATCTAATAAGGAATAAGAAGAGATTTATAAAAAAAAAAAGAATTATGTATAGTTCAATTACAAAGTCTCAAATAAAAATATTATAAACTAATAAATATACCCAATTTAATAAAATAAGTAAGAAACACACTAATTTATTTTTTTTAAAAAATATTCTTAAAGTAATGTTTTAATTGAAAAAAACGATTGTACCAAACACACTCAAAAAGAGAATAAGTATTATTAAAAAATAATAAATGCTCTGATTGAAAAAGAGACTGTAACTTCGAAGTTGCACAAATTTTACTAAAATGTAAAAAAATAAATATGCATTCTATCCATTTTATTTTATTTTACATTTATTGATTTGGTACTCCTATTAATAAAAAAAACTGTTTAACAGGAGTTGGTTTATTTATCTCGACAATTATAATTTGAAAGTATATGATTGACAACTATTATGTTATATAGTTACTTAATGATAAGGGTAATTTGAAAGATAATAAATTTTTCTTTATTTGCTAAAATAATACGCAAAAAGTAATGTAACGACCTAAAAATTTGATGAAATATGTGAAATTTGGAATTTTATATGATTTGACTATTTTACCCCTCCTTGTAGTTGCATTATGATATTTTAGGGGTGTGGGAGTGATTGACATGATTTTCGATGCATTTTAGTATCATTGATGCAATATTGTGGTTTTTGATGGTTTTGAGGACTCATATGGATATATTTTGATCTGTGCTATGGATAAACGAACGGACTGAGCCAGCAGCTTCAGAATATCAATTTTAGGCTAGGTAGATCTTTTGTTTGGGTTCCGGTGCACCCGAGCTCATTTAGACCTATTGATCGAAAAGTTGAAAAAATAAAAATATGGGTGTGGGACCCATATTTGATCTAAACAACCTCGGATGAAAAATCCAACTTAGCCAGCAGATTCAGAATATCAATTTTAGGGTGTTAGCATATTTGGTATGGTTTTACAGCTTTTAAATCTCATTTCGACCCTCGGTTTGGAAAATTGTGATTTCGGGTTTCGGGGATCAATTTTGTGAAAATGATATTTTTTTGAAAATCTGATATCGCCATCACGTCTGGAACGTCGAATTTAGTGTGGCTACATAGTTCGTTTGTATAAATTGGACTCCGAATGAATCTCGGGCACCCTATTGAAGTCTGGATTGAGTTTTTTAAAAAAAAACAGCTTTTTAGACAGCAGTGCAGAAAAATCTGCACTGATAAATAACCTTTTCTTGACCTATTTTACTTATTTTTTATCTTGTCTCTTGGAAGTTAAACCCTAAATAGTGTGGGAGCTTAAAAGTAAAGTTTGTGGAAGTTTGAGAAGTTAGATTAACACCTTTTGCTTGGTTTTATTACGGATTAAAAGTAAGAATTCACTCCTTTTCTTAGTAATTTCTTGATAAATTTCTTAAAATTTCAAAAATCTTAGGGCATGATTTTAAACTCAAATTTCACTCCTTTTCACTTGAATAATACTTTTATCTTACAATTACTAATTTTTCATCAATTTAACCTTCAAAACAACTCCAATTCTTGATTTTAACCCAGATTTTAAAAATTTTACCCGGTCCAGCTCAAAAATTATTTTTCTTCGATTTGAACCCCATTTTTTACTCAATTTAACTTGAGTTTTCAGATGTAGGTTCCTAAAAATATGGGGAACATGTTTTTGAAGTAAAGTTCTGATTTTGCCCTTCTTTTTTGGAAACCCATTTTGGGGATTCGTTTTGATCCCAAATCAAAATTAGTCAATATGAGTGTCGTTGATTTTGTTTTGACACGTAGATTTCATATTTGATGTTTTTAGTGAAGTTCGGAATTGTTTGTGAAAGGTAAGGTCACGGGTTCAAGTGTAGCGGACCGATTTCGGCTTTCGAGGTAGATTATGGCTTAACTCTTAAGACTGGGTTGGGTAGTAAATAATGGTACAAAATGCATGTTAAGGATTATTACTAATCATGAAAAATGGCTATCTATGTATTGTGTCCGTTTGAGGCCTATATGTGACGTAATTATCGAAATTGAGATATTATGTGATATGTTTGACCGTGTGGGATCCTATGTGATATTGATAGCCTTGAATACGTGTGAATAATTATATTGTGTTGTTTAATGTGGTACCATTGGTGTATTGTGATTATATTCATACTTTATTGGCATATGAGACATGTGGAAATTCATAGATGAGACAAAGATTATAAGTGGATATTAGCTCACGTGGTTGTGAGAATGTATCATTGTGGTTAGGAGTGAAAATACATCATGTGATTGATTGTGGAAATACTCATTATGATTGGTTGTGAGCATTACATCTTCATATCATACTCATTCATGAAACATTAGTACCACTGTGGCAACATTTGAGAAACACTGGCAACACTTTTTTTTAAAAAAAATATTGTAACACCTTATAAAACCCTTTCTGAGGGATATGCCGGAAAAGAGATATGAGATATATGGATTGTATATGGGTTGACGAACCCCCCATGGGTCCAACTTCGGAAAGCTTTAGCTCCGTAGGTGTATACGGGGATTGTGCGACGATCCCGGAGGTCGTGCGATGATCTCGTGCGTCATCATCATCATCATCATATACATTGCACATACCTTATTATGTTTTTGTTGTGTTGTATTGCCTTATTGACTTGTCATCTATGTATTTGTCTTACCTTCCTTTACATGTATTTGATGATCCTGTATCTACATGTTCTCTCTTATTCTATTTATATATGACATAATGTATACTTATGTTTATAATGCCCTAAAATTTGGGTCCCGAAATGTCACACGGTACTTAGGGGCGCAAGTGACCCCAAGTTACTCCTACTGGCATAATTCATAAACAACTGGATAAAATGCTTAAATCTATATAAAGTTAGCGAAAATATGGAACTTCTCTGAACTTGATCAATATAAACATAAACTTTACAAGATTACAACTCTACTTTTACAAATGAAACTGAAACTGAATACATCAACTTCTACTGACTGTCTATGAAGCCTCTACTGGTACTGACTTCGGATAGATCCCAACAACCCAATCTCAATACGACTAAAGTAAGAAAAATACAATACTTCTCAAATTGTATAACTGACTCATGCCCTCGAATCAAAAGGACTCTCACCTGCTGACTGGAAGCTGCGAACTGACTGAATGCGGTATTGCGCTATAACTTGTACCTTCATTATAAGGCACTGTAGCATATGGAAATATATGGGGGTTAGTACTTTAAGGAATGTACTGAGTATGTGGGGGTGCAATGCATTATTATAAATAATATCATAAATGATTATGAAAATCACGCATGCTGACGATAACAACTTTCTTCGCTTGAATTAACTGAAATATATTCCTTGTAAATCATCAATAGTAATACAAGCATTATAAATCTCATAAATCATTATACTTAACTCAAACTCTTTAAATCATGACTTAGAGTGACTCGGTAACTCATAAAACTTGAACTCTTATGGACTTGGGAGTTTCTTATAACCGACATAACTACACCATATGAGCCGCTTGGAGTCCAACGTTTTGCCCTCCTAAGGAGAGAACCACACATTGGCGGGGGTGTTGTACTCTTGCCAAGGAGTACAACCTCAATTTCTCAATCACAATCCCATACTCGGCCTCTGGCCCATAATCATCAATATCAATCCTACAGTGGCACGTAGTTTTGGGGGAATACTACATTTCCCGCTCGATGCTAAATACTCCTCCCAGACTCAGCTCATAACGCATTAGGAAATCCACATTAATCAATATCAATTGGTGGGTCCATTATAAAGACCAAAACATAAATATATATCTCATTGGTAAATCATATACAACTGTGGATTCCTAACTCGACTCAAAATCAAACAATCTTTCTCAACATCAAGATGTATCAATTCATTTAGTCATGGTAACATCAATAACTTTGAGGAAATATCAAGACTCATTATAACAACTCAATCTTATGAATCAATATACTCAATAATCCAATTTTTTATAAGGAAGCTTAAAGCTTGACACATGTCTTGAAAGCACTTGAAATATCAACTCATGGTAGAACATGAAATTCACAATATTAAATATCAAGTCATAATTTGGAAGTTGTAAAATAATAATGTATCAAAAACTTCAAGAAAATATCATAGAACTCATTCTTGACTCTTAAGCTCAAATATCAATATATATATATATTCAATAATAAAAATTCTCATAGAAAAGCTTATATCATGACTCTTATCTCAAATCATTCGAAAATCATCAACTCATTATAATAATATTCAACTCATGGCATAAGTTCTCAATTTAAGAAATAAAATGATGAAATAGTCATGTGTATCGATCTTGAATAGCTTAAATATCATAAATCATTAATAAAGTAATTTGGGTGTAAACCCACTTTACAAAATCATGGATTTCAATAGTAGAAATTAAATCTTTGGGCACAAGAACGAAAGAAGTGTTCTTGTTCAAACCCCACATACCTTGATTATGGATTTGAATGAAAAAACTTGTTATAGACTCCTTTTCCACTTCTTGAGTTAGGGTTCTTGATGCTTTTGACTTGGGTACCTTGAATCTTGATCGAATTTATAAAATCTATGGTTGGATTCTTGATGTTCTTGGGAAATTTGGATTGGATTTTTTAGAGAGAAACCCCAGTATTCTTAATGAAATGGAAGAAGAATGAAGTTTTATTCTTAGATATATAGAGAGGGTCAAAATGGGTAGAAAAGACCAAAATACCCTTTTAAAAATGCCCCTTAATTGTTGAAAAAAAAGCTGACAACATTCGTGATAGGCCGTCAGACCCGTGATAGGCCGTCAAGAAGTGTCATCACAAAAAGGTCGAATTTTTTATTTTCTACCTAAGGCTGACGACGTCGTCAGAAACGTGACAGCCCGTCAGAACCGTCGTCACCGTTTTCCAGCTTGACCATGTTGGAGTAAAATAGGCATAACTCTTTTCTCCGATATCAGATTTTGATAAAATTGTTATCGTTGGAAATATAATTCAATTATATATCTGTTGATAGGTAATGAGATCAAAAATTCCAAGTATAATGAGAGATATGCTCGTTTGAAGTTAACTATACCAATATCTTTCCCACGAACTCAATCGGTAAGGAATGTTTTCATTTGCCCAATCGTTAGGACATCTTTAAGGACTTAATACACACCATACTTGATTATAAAACAACCAAATCACTATAATTTATTTCTCAAGAGCTTGATTCATGGTTGCATTATTGGTTAGAGTCTTGGGGAATTACAAAATGGCTCTAACTTCCTCACCGGGTGTTCGATTTGGGTGAATCTTATGTCGATGGAAAGATTATCCAATTCTCCACATGATTGAGAGTAGAATTTAGGGAAATAAAACATGAGATAAATAACAATCAATTTGGAAGTCATCCATATTCACTCAAAAGATGGATTTAAGCTTAAAAAATAATTGGGGTATTACTGTGTTCTATAACTTAGTGTGTTTTTGTAATAAATGTGAGATATATTAGAACTATTAGTGCAATTGGTGTGGGCTATTGTTGTGGAATATTTTATGATTGCAGGTGACATATCCTTAGTGTATATTTTGTATGCTTTATTTACTACTTTGCTTGGTCGGCCTATGATACCTACTGAGTATAAGTGGACCGTACTCATTCCTACTGCGCCCTTTCGATGCAGATTCTAGCTTGAGTACTCCTCAGCTTACTTGATTCAGGAGATTATTGGAGCTTTCAAGGTAGCGGTTGAACTTTCATGCGTCCGAAATTCACCTCTATCTTTCTATACTAGTTATGTCTTTATTAGTATTCGGAGATAGTTATTATTTCTTTGTGGTTATTTTCTGATGTATTTGACTCTTTGATTGTATTAGTAGTTCTTACACTATTGACACCTTATTTTGGGTATGATTAGTAGTTTGGATAAGTTCTTTCTGTAATGTTATGATTATTTATATAGTTCGGCTTCATTCTAGAAGCCTTACCTTGGGATATTTCTATCTTCTTCTCATTTCATATCAGTTTGGGTGATAGGCTTACTTGTCAAGGTATGCTGTGACAAGTGTTATCATGACCCTAGTTTTTGAGTCGTGACAAATTGGTATCAGAGAAGCCAGGTTTCATTGATCTCAATGGTGTAAGAACAGGATGCCTAATAGAGTCTTGCGGAGGTATGTAACTTCCATGCCCTATCCAGATATTTTTATGACAACATTTTTACCGAGTCTGAGAAGATTTGAAAGTTTATGAAGGGTTTAGATGTCTCCCTTCTGTTAGCTACATTTTGGATGGTTGTGTTTGGGGCTTCTTTTCAGAGTATTTTGGTTCATGCCTAGATGACAGAGGATATTCTTAGTGCATCTCATGGAGGCGCCAAGAAGGCGCGATATATTGGTGAGTTCAGGAGTCAGACCTTTCAAGGTAGAATTTTTAGAGGTTCTCATGGATACCATGATAGGCCAGTACATGAGACATTACAGAGTTCAGGTGGTGAACCTTCTAGTCCAGCAGTTCAGGGTGGCCGTTTGGCCCAGTTATACCTTCTCCTATTGAGACTGGTCGTAGAGGTTGCTATGTGTGTTATGAGATTGGTCATATGGCCAAGGACTATTCTCGTTGTGTGTTTAGCCCTATTCTTATTTTAGCTGTGAGGGGTAGGTGTTCTACCAAAGGTGCAAGAGGAAAGGATAGTAGAGCTTGTGTTAGTGGTTGTGGGCTACTCAGCCAGTTGATAGTCATGGATAGTGTTATTCTATACTAGCCAGACCTAAGGCAGAGGCTTCTAATTTGTGATTACAGGCATTGTCCTTGTTTATTTCAAACTTGCATCTGTATTATTTGATCTCGGGTCGACTTTCTCCTATGTGTTTGTATATTTTACTTCAGTTTTTGATTTTGTTAGTGAGCTTCTTGCCATACCTATTCATATATCTACCCCGGTAGGTGATTCTTTAGTGGTGGATCAGGCTCATCGATCTTGTGTTGTGACTTTTGCCGGACGTGAGACTTTGATAGACTTACTTGTGTTAGATATGATCAATTTTGATATTATTTTAGGTATGGATTGGTTGTCTCTTTCTTATGCCGTCCTAAATTATTATGTCAAGACTGTGACTTTAGCTTCGTCGGGTGTGCCAAGGATAGCTTAGAAGGGTACACTTTATTCGGGTCTTAAGAGGGCCATATCTTATGTTCAGGCTTGTAAATTGGTTTAGAGGGGATGTTTATATTACTTGGCCCATATTCATTACACTAGTGTTGTTTTGCCTCTTTCCTTAGATTGTTATCTGTGAGTTTATAGATGTGTTCCCTATAAACTTGCCTAGTATGCCTTCGGATCGAGATATTGATTTTATTATTGATGTTGAGCTGGGCACCAAGCCCATTTCTATCCTTCTTTACAGGATGGCCCCAACAAAATTGAAGAAACTGAAGGATCAGTTGCAGGAGTTGTTGGATAAGGGATTTATCCTAGTGTTTCACCTTGGGGTGCACCTATCTTGTTTGTGAAGAAAAATGATGGGTTATGTGGATGTGTATTGATTATCGGCAGTTGAATAAGGTGATGGTTAAGAATAAGTATCCTCCTCGTCGCATTGATGATTTATTTGATCAGCTCCAGGGTGCTGTGGTTTTTTCGAAGATTGATTTGAGGTCTGGTTATCACCAGTTGAGGATTGGAGCTTCGAATATTCCAAAAACTACTTTTCGAACTCGATATGGTCATTATGAGTTCTTGTTCATGTCCTTCGGGTTGACCAATGCCCCTGCTGCATTCATAGAGTTGATGAACTGAGTGTTTTGACCGTATTTTAACTCCTTTGTTATTGTATTTATAGATGATATCTTGGTTTATTCCAAGAGTGAGGTTGAGTATGAGGAGCATTTGCAAATTATGCTTCAGAGATTAAGGGATGAGAAGTTGTATACTAAGTTCTCTAAGTGCGAGTTTTGGTTGGAGTTATTATTAGTGTTTTGTTGAGGGTTTCTCTTCCATTGCAGTTCCATCGACCAAGTTGACTCAGAAGAAGAATTCCTTTCAGTAGTATGATAATGTGAGGCAAGCTTGCAAAGGCTCAAGGATTTGTTGACTTCAGTTCCTATATTGGCTTTGCTAAGGAGGGCATGAGTTTTATTGTCTTTTATGATACTTCAGGTGTTGGGTTAGGTGTTGTGTTGATGTAGAAGGGCAAGGTAATTGTGTATGCGTCTCATCAAGATTAGAGCCTCATGAGAGGAATTATCCTACCCATGATTGGGAGCGGTGCACACCATGGTAGAAAGAGAGGCCAGGCAGTGACAATTGAGAGGTTGTCACTGAGCATTCCTAGTCACACGGGAAAAGAGGTCAAATGGCAAGGCAAGGCCATACGCCAGTTTGGCTCCTCGTGGAGTATAGCTCACATCCAAACATCTGATTGGGGAACGGGGCAACGCCCATGAAGCTCCGGCGGAAAGGGAAGGCTTCTGTTTGCCTTGAAGTTATGGAGGCACTACTTGTATGGAGTCCATTGTGAGATCTTCTCGAATCATCATAGCCTTCAATACTTCTTTACTAGCGATATTTTCATATGAGGCAGTGTCGTTGGCTTGAGTTGCTTAAGGATTATGACTTAACTATTCTCTACCATCCGGGAAAGGCTAATATAGTTGCGGATGCCTTAAGCCAAAAGTCGACTAGCATAAATAGCTTGGCGCATCTTTTGACCTAGGAGAGGCTTTTTGCCTTAGAGATTCAGTTTTTAGCTAACCAGATGGTTAGACTTGATATTTCGACACCGGGGCATCTTTTTCCATTTGTGGATGCTAGATCTTCTTTGATGGAGCAGATCCGAGCTCATCAGTTTGATGATGTTGGATTGAGGTCGATTCAAGACAAGGTATTGAGTGGAGAGGCTAAGGAAGCCTCATTTGATTCAGATGGAGTTTTACGGATTAGGGGCCGAGTTTATGTGCCGAAAGTGGGAGATTGGATTAGGTTGATCTTGGAGGAGGCCCATTGTTCCAAATATTCCATCCATCCAAGTATGACTAAGATGTATCGTGATTTAAGATAGCACTACTGGTGGGGTGGTATGAGGCAAGATATAGTAGATTTTGTGGCTCGTTGCCTATGTTGTCAGCAAGTGAAGGCTGATCATATGAGACCTGGTAGTTTGCTTCAGAGGTCACCCATTCCTGAGTGGAAGTGGGAACACATCACTATGGACTTTGTGACTGGTTTGCCTCGTACATCTCATGGTTCTGACAGTGTTTGGGTCATCATGGATCTATTGACCAAGTCAGCTCATTTTATTTTGGTTCAGGTCTCATTCAGTGCTGAGAGGTTGACCCGTATCTATATTCATGAAATTGTGTATCTGCATGGTGTACCGGTGTCCATTATTTTAGATCGAGGTCCTGTGTTCACATCTTACTTTTGAAAGACTTTTCAGGATAAGTTGGGTACTCGAGTGGATCTTAGTACAGTGTTTCACCCTCATACTGATGGCCAATCAGAACGGACTACACAAGTTTTGGAGAATATGTTTCGAGCACGCATGATGGATTTTGGTGGCCAGTAGGAGCAACATTTGGCTTTAACAGAGTTTGCCTATAATAATAACTACCATTCCAGTATTGATATGACTCCGTTTGAGGCATTGTATGGTAGACATTGTCGCTCTCCAGTAGGTTGGTTCGATGTTTTAGAGGTGAGACCTCGAGGTATGAACTTGCTTCGTGAGTCTTTGGATAGGGTACGAATCATCTAGGATAGACTTAGAGTGGCTCAGAGTAGGCAGAAGTATTATGCTGGTCGTAGATTTCATGTCTTGAGATTTGGTGTTGGTGATCGTGTTTTCTTTTGAGTTTCACCTATGAAGGGTGTGATAAGGTTTGGGAAGAGGGGCAAGCTTAGCCCCAGGTATATTGGTCCATTTGAGATTCTTCGGACTGTTGGTGATGTGGCTTATAAGTTGGCTTTGCCCCATGATCTATCAGCTTTTCATCCAGTTTTTCATGTTTCTATGCTTCGTCGCTATATTCCTAATGAGTCTTATGTCATTCATTGGGATTCGATTCGTTTAGATGAGCGGTTGTCCTTTGTTGAGGAACCGGTTTCCATTTTGGCTAGGGATGTTAGGTGGTTGCGCTCTATAGTGATCCCTGTGGTTAAGGTCCTATGGCGACATCGACCTGTAGATGAAGCTACCTAGAAGGTTGAGTCTGATATGCGTAGTTCCTATCCCCAGCTTTTCATTAATTCAGGTATTTCTTTGCCTTAGTTCGAGGACAAACTAGATTTTTTGTGGTGGATGATGTAATGACCTAAAAATTTGATGAAATATGTAAAATTTGTGATTTTATGTGATTTGACTGTTTTACCCCTCCCCGTAGTTGCATTATGATATTTTCGGGGTGTGAGAGTGATTGTCATGATTTTTGATGTATTTTGGTATCATTTATGCAATATTGTGGTTTTTGATGCGTATATTTCATATTTGATGTTTTTAGTGAAGTTCAAGATTGTTCGTGAAAGATAAGGTCGCGGGTTCAAGTGTAGCGAACTGATTTCGGCTTTCGAGGTAGGTTATGACTTAATTCTTTAGATTGGACTGGGTAGTAAATAATGGTACAAAATGCATGTTAAGGATGAGAACTAATCATGAAAAATGGCTATCTATGTGTTGTGTCCGTGTGGGGCCTATATGTGATGTAATTATCGAAATTGAGATATTATGTGATATGTTTGACCGTGTGGGGTCCTATGTGATATTGATAACCTTGAATACATGTGAATAATTGTATTATGTTATTTAATGTGGTACCATTGGTGTATTGTGATTATATTCATACTTTATTGGCATATGAGACATGTGGAAATTCATGGATGAGACAAAGATTATAAGTGGATATTGGCTCACGTGGTTGTGAGAATGTATCATTGTGGTTAGGAGTGAAAATACATCATGTGATTGATTGTGGAAATACTCATTGTGATTGGTTGTGAGCATTACATCTTCATATCATACTCATTCATGAAACATTAGTACCACTGTGGCAACATTTGAGAAACACTGGCAACACTTTTTTTTAAAAAAAATATTGTAACACCTTATAAAACCCTTTCTGAGGGATATGCCGGAAAAGAGATATGAGATATATGGATTGTATATGGGTTAACGAACCCCCCATGGGTCCTACGTCGGGAAGCTTTAGCTCCGTAGGTGTATAAGGGGATTATACGATAATCCCAGAGGTTGTGCGATGACCTCATGCATCATCATTATCATCATCATTATCATCATATACATTGCATATACCTTATTATATTTATGTTGTGTTGTATTACCTTATTGACTTGTCATATATGTATTTGTCTTACCTTCCTTTACTTGTATTTGATGATCTTGTATCTACATTTCTCTCTTGTTATATTTATATGTGACATAACGTATACTCGTGTTTTATACCTTGGTGTGTTTTTGTAATAAATGTGAGATATATTAGAACTGTTAGTGCAAGCGGTGTGGGCTATAGTTGTGGGATATTTTCTGATTACAGGTGACGTGCCCTTAATTTGTATTTTGTATGCTTTATTTACTACTTTGCTTGGTCGGCCTATGATACCTCCTGAGTACAAGTGGATCGTACTCATGCCTACTGCGCCCTTTCGGTGCAGGTCCTAGCTCGAGTACGCCTCAGCTTACTTAATTCAGGCTATTGTTGGAGCTTTCAAGATAGCGGTTGGACATTCATGCGTTCGAAATTCACCTCTATCTTTCTATACTAGTTTTGTCTTTATTAGTATTTGGAAACAATTATATTCCTTTGTGGTTATTTTTCGTTGTATTTGACTCTTGGATTGTATTAGTAGTTCTTACACAATTGACACCTAGTTTTGGGCATGATTGGTAGTTTGGATAAGTTATTTCCGCATTGTTATGATTATTTATATAGTTTGGCTTCATTCTAGAATCCTTACCTTGGGATATTTCTATCTTCTTCTCATTTCGTATCAGTTAGGGTGATAGGCTTACTTGTTAAGGTACGCCGCGATAAGTGCCATCATGACCCTAGTTTTGGGGTTGTGACAAGTAAGTTTTATTTTTAGTACAAGGATCAATAAAAATGAATTTTTTTTAAGAGAAAATGATATTCTCTCAATTCCGTTTTGACTTGTTTCTTTGACTTGACAAATAACTTAAGAATTTAATATATTAAGGATAAAATATATGAAATTATCCTTATTAATTATGTTTTAAAAATTTAATTTAGCTATTCATATTTTACTTAATTACTTGATAATAATAATAATAGTTATAATAATAATAATAATATTAATAGTAATAATAATGTGGAAAAAGTTATAAATCTTTCGTGATTTACTAAAATAAATAAGAAAGAAAAACAATTAATTTTTAATATAAGAAATTAGTAAGAAAAATAAGTAATCTAATAAGGAATAATAAGATATTTATATATATATATAAAAAGAATACTACGTATAGTTCAATTACAAAGTCTCAAATAAAAATATTAATAAAATAATTAATGAGGACAAATGCAATAACAAGTATGGAAAATAAGTAAACATGTGTAGCTATTTAATTGCATTAAAAAGTTTGTGAGGACTACCAAAAAGGGAGATGTACTATGTATAGTTCAATTACAAAGTCTCAAATAAAAATATCATAAAATAATAAATGAGTACAAATGCAATAACATGTATGGAAAATAAATGTGTAGCTATTTAATTGCATTAAAAAGTTTGTGAGGACTATCAAAAAGAGAGATTCCCCCTTATATATAATAGTAATATCACTTAAAAGCTCATATAATTAACCAAATTATCAAAATGATTGAGAATTTGTAAATTCATTAAATTTTCATTTAAAAATAAAATTTTAAAAAATAATTGAAGACTACCAAAATTGGAGATCCTCTCTTATATATAGTAGTAAAGTAAAGTAAACAATAGAAAGAAGTTTTCTTTTTTTGAAAAATAATAGTTAAACAATAGAAATTACAAGAAAAACTAAATGTAGTTTTTCAATGACGTATGCACCAAGTGCAAAGGTCCATATGGCAAGAAAGAAGTTAAAATAACTTCATCTTTATCATCAAAAGTGTCACAATTTTAGAGGATTGGAAATTAATTAAAATTACTATAATAACCATGTGAAGACTACGAAAAATTGGTATTCTCTTATACTAGATATCCGTACCCGTGCAAGGCACGGGCATTTTGGCAACACTAATGTGCAAAAGAGATCCAACTTTGGGGAAGATTATTTCCTACTTGTTTTAATTATTTAGTATAGGAGTAAAAGAAAAGAAATATAGTACAATGAATCGATGTTAACATAATATATACATTCAGTGTGGAACAAAATTGAGCTTGCTAGATTGGTCCAACCAATACAAAAGTGATTATATAAGTGGATAAAAATCTAGCTAGATTGTTGCAACTACAGTTGGCGGCACGTCTTTCGTTTGGACATTCCTGAAAAAGTACATGATGCACATCTCATTTGAAAGTTTCAAATATATAAGTTGAGGAGACATACATCGATTCTGAAATATTTATTGCACCATAAAATTATCGAAATACCCTTGGTAGTCATTTAATAATATATATATTTATTAGAAATAATAGTAGTAATAGTGAAAAAAAGAAAGAAAGAGAATAGTACCCACACAAGAAGACAAATTAGTAGTACCCAAAATATATATATACTAAATACCTGTTCCCGTGCAAGACACGAGCATTTTGGCAACACTAATGTGCAAAAGAGATCCAACTTTGGGGAAGATTATTTCCTACTTGTTTTAATTGTTTAGTATAGGAGTAAAAGAAACGAAATGTAATATAATGAACAGATGTTAACGTAATATATACATTCAGTGTGGAACAAAATTGAGCTTGGTAGATTGGTCTAACTAATACAAAAGTGATTATATAAGTGGATAAAAATCTAGCTAGATTGTTACAACTACAGTTGGTGGCATGTCTTTCGTTTGGACATTCCTGAAAAAGTACATGATGCACATCTCATTTGCAAGTTTTAAATATATAAGTTAAGGAGGCATACGTCGATTTTTAAATATTTACTGCACCATAAAATTATCGAAATACCCTTGGTAGTCATTTAAAAAGGATCAAAAAGATATTTATAAAAAAAATACTACCATGTATAATTTAATTACAAAGGTCTAAATAAAAATATTATTAAAATAATACATGAGGATAATACTAATAAATATAAGAAAAAAATGCATGTGTAACCATTTTATTTCACCATAAAAATGAGGATAAAACTAGTAAATATAAGGAAAAAACAATATGCATGTGTAACCGTTTTATTGCATCATAAAATTATCAAAATACCTTTGGGGTATTAAAAATAAGTAATTTAATAAGGAACAAAAAGATATGTATAAAAAATTACTACCATGTATAATTCAATTACAAAGGTCTAAATAAAAATATTATTAAAATAATATATAAAGACAAAATTAATAAATATAAGAAAAAAGTAATATGCATGTGTAATCATTTTACAGCACCATAAAAATGAGGACAAAACTAATAAATATAAAGAAAAAGCAATATGCATGTGTAACCATTTTATTGGACCATAAAATTATCAAAATACCCTTGGGGTATAAAAACAAGTAATTTAATAAAGAGCAAAAAGATATTTATAAAAAATTACTGCCATGTATAATTCAATTACAAAGGTCTAAATAAAAATATTATTAAAATAATACATGAGGACAAAACTAATAAATATAAGAAAAAATAATATGCGTATGTAACCCTTTTATTGCGCCATAAAAATGAGGACAAAACTAATAAATATAATAAAAAAATAATATGCATTTGTAACCATTTTATTGCATCATAAAATTATCGAAATACCCTTGGTAGTCATTTAATAAGGAAGAAAAAGATATTTATAAGAAAATAGTACCATGTATAATTCAATTACAAATGTCTAAATAAAAATATTAGTAAAATAATACATGAGGGCAAAACTAATAAATATAAGGAAAAAGCAATATGCATGTGTAACCATTTTATTGCACCATAAAATTATCGAAATACCCTTGAGGTATTAAAAATAAGTACTTTAATAAGAAACAATAAGATATTTATAAAAAATTATTACCATGTATAATTCAATTACAAAGATTTAAATAAAAATATTATTAAAATAATACATGAGGACAAAACTAATAAATATAAGAAAAAAATAATATGCATGTGTAACTATTTTATTACATCATAAAAATGAGAACATAACTAATAAATATAAAGAAAAAACAATATGCATGTGTTACCATTTTATTGCACCATAAAATTACCGAAATATCCTTGGGGTATAAAAAACAAGTAATTTAATAAAGAGCAAAAAAATATTTATAAAAAATTACTGCCATGAATAATTCAATTACAAAGGTCTAAATAAAAATATTATTAAAATAATACACAAGGACAAAAATAATAAATATAAGAAAAAACAATATACATGTGTAACCATTTTATTGCACTATAAAAATGAGGATAAAACTAATAAATATAAGAAAAAAACAATATGCATGTGTAACTATTTTATTGCATCATAAAATTATCAAAATACCCTTGGTATTCATTTAATAAGGAACAAAAAGACATTTATAAGAAAATAGTACCATCTATAATTCAATTACAAAGGTCTAAATAAAAATATTATTAAAATAATACATGAGGACAAAACGAATAAATATAAGGAAAAAGTAATATGCATGTGTAACCATTTTATTGCACAGTAAAAATGAGAACAAAACTAATAAATATAAGGAAAAACTCATCTGCATGTGTAACCATTTTATTTACTACTATATATAATTAAAGGTTGGAGTCACTAAAATTACCGAAATACCCTTGATAGTCACTCTAACCTTCACTTATATATAGTAGTAGAGTAAAGTAATAATAATAATAATAATAATAATAATAATAATAATAATAATAATATAATAATAATAATAATAGTAATAGTAGTAGTAGTAGTAGTAATAGCAAAAAGTAATAATAGTAATAACAACAATAGTAATAATATAATAATAATAATATTATGGGTCACTGAAATTACCGAAATACCCTTGGTAGTTATTCTAACCTTCACTTATATATAGTTGTAAAGTAAAGTAATAATGATAATGATAATAATAATAATAATAATAATAATAAAAAAATAAATAAATAATAATAATAATAATAATAATAATAATAATTTCTCTTTTCTTTTCTATTATATAGAAGAGGTGGTTTCGACCACCTCTTGCAATTACCAAAAAATCCAATTACTTCCACTTAATTATATACCATGCCCCAATATATAATAATTTCATTATTTTATCATAATGATTTAAATATTTAATATATTTTATTAATTTATATTAATTAACTATAACTACATATTAAAATTAAAATATTTTTATTTATTTAATTATCTATCGTGTTCAAAACTAATTTTTTAGCACAAATCACAATAATTAATAACTTAAAATATTTAAAAGACATATAAAAATTTTATTGACTCTTACTAAAAAACCCCTCTACCCCCACTTAATTACATATCATGCCCCAATATATAATAATTCTATTGTTTCATCATAATGATTTAAATATTTAATATATTCTATTAATTTATATTAATTAACTATAGCTACATATTGGAAGTAATTTTTTTTTTATTTAATTGGCTATCATGTTCAAAACTAATTTGTTACCACAAATCATAATAATTAAAAACTTAAAATATTTAAAAGACATATTAAAATTTTATTGACTCTCATTATTTTAGCAATGCTACATAAATTTAGATAAAATAAAAAGTACTGCAAATCATAATAATTAACAACTTAAAATATTTAAAAGATATATAAAATTTTTAGTTGATTCTCAAAATTGTATCGAAGCCACATAAATTGGGACACAGGGAGTAAATATATTATTTGATAATTACGTAAAAATTATTATAAATCACAATAATTAACAAGTTAAAATACTTTTTTTAAAAATAGATAAAAATTATATTCAACTCTCAAAATTTTATCGGTGCAGCATAAATCATGAAAAAATAAAAAATCATCTTAATTAATTGCAACTAAATATTTAAAGTAAATCAATTTTATTATTTTAATTGACTTTTATATAAAAAAATAATATTTTTATTTATTTATTTTAATAAATTTAAATTTTAAAATTATTTTTTTCTTATATAGAAATACTAATATTTAAACTTAACTTTAAATTTTTAAAGTACAAAATTAATAAATTTATTTTAATAAAATAAATTTCCAATGAATATTTTCTTAGAATTTGTGTTGGGTCAATATGTATCAAGTTAAATAGAAATAAAGAAAAATATATAGTAAAATTTTATTATTGTGAAAGATAAATATAGTGCACTATCCAATAATGTTTAATAATATCATATTTTGCATATGCAAATATAGCATCCGGTACTTAATTAATATACTATTCCGGTGAATTATCGATGATTATGATTGGATATGATAAAGTTATATTAATTTTTATAGTAATAACATAATCAATCACTCTTAATTAATTATTATAAGTCATCTAGGTATTAATAAAATAAATAATATTTAATGAAAAGTAAAATAGACATAAAATACGAAATTAACTCTTAACGTTTTAAATTAAATTTTCGTCTTCCGAACGATGATTTTACTATATTACTACTTATTATAAGTCATTTATGTATTAGAAAAATAAGAATAACAAAATGATATGTCAACATAAAATATTTGATTGACTATCAAAATTATATTAGTGTCACATAAATTGGGACGGGACAGAAGAAGATATAAAGCAACATATATTATTTGAAAATAAAATAAAAAGTACTGTAAATAACAATAATTAACAAAAAAAATTAAAAATTGACTGATTTCTATTTCAACTGCTTCAATCGTGATTTTACTATATCACCCCTAATTAATTATTATGGTCATTTAAGCATTGTGCCACATAAGTTGAGATAGAAAAAATATTATGAATCACAATGATAAAAAATTTAAATTATTTAAAAAATATAATTGGTTGTCGTCGACACAAAATTTGGACAAGGAGATTAGCATATATTATTCAAAAATTACATAAAATGTATTATAAATTACAATTGTTAACAACTTAAAATATCTAAAAATAATTTAATATGTTATATTTTTCAAAAAAATTACATGAAAAATACTAGAAATCACAATAATTAACAACTTAAAAAAAATTAAAAGATATAAAATATTTGGTTGACTCTTGAAATTATACTAGTGTCACTGAAATTGGAATAGAAGAAAAGTATTATAAATCACAATAATTAAAAACTTAAATTATTTTTAAAATATAATTGACTATCAATGCCACAATAATTTGAACAAGAAAAGTAACGCATATTAATTTAAAAATTACATAAAAAATATTATAAATTACAATAGTTAACAACTTAAATTATCTAAATACGTATTAAAATAACATATGTTGAACTCATGCTAGATTCCGCATGAATCCTAGAAAACATATGCAATCCTTTTATTAAAAATATTTATTTAAATATATCAACATTAAAAAGATAAATAAATATCTTAATGTTGGGCCCATGCTGACAGACCATGCTTCTCTAGTATATATATAAATGAAGGATTGGTGTAACCACAAAAAGACAAATGAGTGGTACACCAATCCTTATATATATATTGAAAGATTTTTGTGAGCTAAACACAGTTATTTACACAGATATATTGTGTTGTCACAGGCTCATTTTTCAGTGTGTCAGCGGCACACAATTCTGCCCGTGCGGCGCCCATGGTTCCCCCAACTATGGGCCAACCTTCCTCATTTCCCAAGTCTTTAGCACGATCCTGTGCCTATGGGAAGTTTGCCTCAGAGACTTGATCCCTTTTGTGCCGCTCTATCAACATGTCGGCTAACATGGCCAACGTATAAACAAATCTTCTGGCGCACCTTTAATCCTTGGATCTCGTCCATATGCGCTCTTAGGGATGGATACGGATATACTCGTCCCTCGCCTTGGCCTAAGCATTGCCATCGCATGCACAGTCCTATCCTCAAGCTTGATATCGCCTCGTGCATGTGCACTTGGCCTTTGCTTCGCCCGAGTAGGGCAACCCTCAATCCTTGGCCTTTGTCTCAAGCGTCTTTCTTAGATATGCCCTGTCATGTCTTATGGCATAGCCAAACATATCCCACACAACTTGCATCCAACTTTCATAGTACAGTGTCGCCCCATAACTGCGTGTCTATACCAACAGACCCTTGCTCGCTTAGCTGAACCTTAACCAAGCTTACAAGTTATCTCACGAGTCTCTTAGAGAGAGTATCTCGATTGCTCTATCAGCTTGGAGGTATCCTTCCATCACTTAGACAGCCCGCGGGGCTTTTCGGTTCATATAGCCAACCTCTAGCCTTTTCGGGCGCCCAACGCTAGTCCACCCGACCCTGCGTTGCCCATAGGCTTCCTGAGCCCTATGAGTACCTTGAGGTTGTCCCTCAAGGCAGCATACTTGGGGTGGCCATCTGTCGACACACCCGGGGGAGGCTGGTAGGCTGTCACCATGTATACCCTCCTTATATATGCTTAAAATAAATAATCCCAATGTTCGCCACTAGACATCATTTTGCCCGAGAATTATACTGGGGCTTAGATCATTCATCTGACTTCCAAATTGGGTGACGTTTGTTCCTACTTCTTTCTCTTGACTTCCTTCACACCTCCATGAAGTTTCACCCCATTCCCATACACATGGAACGAGTTATGGCCTTCGGACCAATCAGCAAATTATGATAATGCCACTGGACTTTGGCCAAGTCAAGCCCCTATCCAAACGGACTCCAAATGACCCCAAATTTGGTAAGCATACATAAGGTACCCTTAATATCAACACTTTAAACCGGAATCCTTAGATTCCACTTGTAGCTCAAAATGGCACGGCGCTAACATCGAACACCGCTCACGATCCTCACCATGCCTCCGCCCCCTTGGGCTCACACCAAGCCCTCTCCAAATCTCCTTGGAACTCTTAGGACATGTCATGTAACATATATAGATTCTTGTTGCCTCATGTTATGCCCTTTTGCCTCATCTTCGACATCAGCATATTCCTTCAGCACATGTCGCCTGCATAGCTGACAAGGTTGCGGCCTAGTTGGCACGCACAATCCTGGCGGGTAACAGGCTCAAAAACTTTGGGGCGTCACAGTGTGGTTGACAAATGGCAATCATTGTTTACGATTATGATTACATCATTTACACAACATATCTATATGCTATACTATTTATATAGTGCTGCATTTTGTCTTCTTCGTACATAGTGTAACACCCCTTATTCAAGTACATGTATTGGCGTATTCAAGTACGTGTATTGGTCTTATTTATATGGAATTAATTTTTTTATTTTATTTATATCGAAATTTGCCCGTCGATGGTTCTATACGAAGGTTATTGAATAAGCTTTCCAACGATATAAAGATTTCCAAAAACGGATAAGTTTCGGATATAATCGAGCACGTTCAAAACTATAAAACGGTGGCCGGGATATGGTGAATAGTAAATGTGCAGGAAAATTTCCTGCACACAAACTACTGAGGCCTGCCAGTTTTTTGGGTCAGCTTTGAATGCTCATAACTCCCTTAATATAATGAACTGGGAGAGCTTCCAACTATGAAAAGAAAGATCTTTGAGTCTTCTTTCCAATGCAATTAGTTTCATCCAAATCCGACATCTGAGTAATGAGTTATACTCGTTTTACTTCAGCCTCTCAAAACAGTTTTTTAGGGTCAAATTCAAACAATCATAAAATCCTTGTACAGGACGAACTGGGTGTCCTACTTTATATAAAATGAAATCCCTTTGAATTATCTTTCCAACGATACCAATTTCACCCAAATCTGATATCGTATCAAAGAGTTATGGCCTATCTACTTTAGCTTGTCAAAACAGTCCACCATGGACAGATTCGGATTTACTTAAAATTTTAAGGGCAATATGGTCATTTTCCATCACCTCATGAACGAAAATTGGTCATTATATACATATACTTAGCCTCATATCCATTATTTATCATCCATTATTGAAGACTAAGAAACCCTAGCCAAATTTCAACTCCAATTATCTTGTGATTCAACCGTAGAAAATCCAAATTGATTCCGTAGTTGTGTTCACCGTCTCGAGGGCTTCGAGAAGCACCCCTTATTTGTGCCAACAGGACTTCGAAATCAAAAGGGCCATTTTATGGTAAGGATGTAAATTATGTTGGTGTTATTTATATGTATATGTATATATATGCATGTGAGCATAAGAAGTGTGTTATTTGATTGTTGTTGAAAGATGATTGGAAATAATGTTGGATTATTCTTGTGCATGGTTGGATTATGTTGAATTGTGAAGGGATTTGGTGTGATGATGTGGTATTGAAATGATGATTTTATATATATATATATATACACATAAACCTATTGTTCAAGTTGGTTTTTGGAATGCTTTGCAAATATTGGTTGTATGGAATTATGGAAGAGAATTGTGGTGTTGGGTTGCTAATACTAGATGCCAAACATTTCATTGTAGATAAGTGATTTGTAAAGGCGGGAAGTTGTATTGAATTGGTATCCGAATCTACGACGAGGTATGTAAAGCATACTCGAACAATGTTCTTTGGCATGAAAACACCAATATTCCATCAAGTAAGATTCCGAGGTTATCCAAAAACATGTATTGTTCTACGTTACCAGCGAAGTTGTTTCCATTCTATAAAGTGTCAAAATGTTTCATTGATATACCAAAAGGCTCCTATTTCATTGTTGTGATATTGATGATTCTAAAACACATTGTTGATGTACCAATGAGTCTTTATTACATCGTTATTGTATAGAAGGTCTATTACTTGGTTCCTATTGATGTATCATTGTTTTAAAGTATCAAAAATATGGTGGCGACCGAAATAACAATCTCAAAGATTAATTGAACTAAGTGATGGAAGTTCTCTCTTATCGGGTGGTATCCCAAGGGCATAAGCTTAGCATGGGTCTATCCCTATTTATGTGTTTATGGGTGGTATCCCAGGGGCATAAGCCTAGCATGGGTCGATCCCAGTTGATATGTACCGGAGGCAGCCTAATGGTCACAGTACAGTACAGTAATGATTACAAAGACGATAAGAACGAAGGTAAAGTGATTGAATAAATACAATGTATAGATTGTCACAAGTTCTAGTAGTCGAGCCTGAAAACAAAGATGGTAATGTCTTCAAAGTGAATGGGCAAAGAATCAAACTTTATATTGGTCCAAAAGACCTAATAAAAAGTGTTAATGTCTTTTACCTCGATGAAGTCTGAGTATTCGAGATACCTAAGTCGTGCCGCGATGTTAAATCAGGCGCTAGTAGGAGGCAACCCACAACATGTTGTTGTAACCATAAGTACAGTCTATTTTATGTTTTTGGGAAATTTTGATGTGTTTATAAAGTGTGCAGGACCAGAAGTGCTGTAAAGAGAAAAATTAGGTGCATTTGAGCTGCTAGAAACTTTTGATGATGCACTTGACGGACCGCCACACTCAACCATCAAAAATAGGAAGGAAAATGCATTCACTGGATAGGGCATAACAGCATGAGTGGAGGGCCGTCAAGTATATGTTGGACCATTTAAGCAGCCGTCAGAAGCGAGACTGCTGACCTACATTCTGGTAAGTAGTGACGACCAATTTGGTGGACCATCACGACTGTGGTTGACTATCCCATTAACCATCACACTAAAATAGAAACTCATCAACTCAGCTGAGGGGTGACGTTCCCAGTGGTGGTCTGTTACATTTATGATGGACCGTCAATTCGACCATTACTTCAACCTTAATTCTGAATTGGCTTGGGTTAAGTCGGTACTCTTTATAAGTACTCCGTATTTGACCCGAAATGAGATTTTAAGAATAAAATTGAGCATTCCGTGACCTTTGATTTTTCCACTTCTCCAAGATTCAAAGAACCTGAACTGAGTTATCCTATCTGAGACTCCTCCACTCCTCCATCACTTTTCTATTTAAGCTAGGTCATTCTTTCCCTATCCCCATCTCAAACTAAAGAGTAACAGAAGTGATAGAAGTTGCAAGTAGTTTAGTCTCTAAAGTCTCAAGCAAGTAGAATACTGCAACATCAAGGTATGAGCATTTACTTCTTTCTTCTTGTTCATTTGAAAAGTAAGGGCATAGATTGTTTCATGATTTAGAATGGTGTTGAGTTTAAATGGTTTATGCTTAAGTTTGAGTTAGTCGATGAAGTCTTGCTTAGAATATGGTTTTAATTCTATTGCTCAAGCTAAAAATTAATTTAATCTTAAGCTGCGTTGAAAATCAGTCGAACCCATAAATGTGCCTGAGGATGAAGGTCTGACGGTTAACATGGCGGACCGTCGACTTTATGATGGACCACCAAGTTGACCATCCCAAAGGTCAAAGACAATGAGTTTCTGGATTGTATTTTTCGGTCAGACTAGTGGACCATCAAGTTTTTGATTGACCACCAAGTTGACCGTCCCAAAAGTAAAAAAAATAAAACATACTGGATAAAGATGACGGTGGATCTGACGGACCGTCCCACCACTGGTGGATCGTCAAATCTCCTATCAGGCCTCACTGTGAACTATTTTGCCTTTGTTTTACCTTGCACTAATTTCTTAATCCATTTTCAAGTGACATGGATCCTAAAAATACACAAACCAAGGGAGGAAAATCTCAGCGAGGTAGAAGCACATCTGCACCGGCCTATAACACCAGGCAAATGGAAAGATAAGCCATTAAATCCCCTAGTCTGAGGAGGGGAGTGACAATAGAATTAGTTTCACTGATTCAAGCCCAAATGAAGTGATAGTTGCTTCAACTCAACCATCACCTATAGAAGGTGAAACTGAAGCGGCTAATGTGGAGAACCAAGGAGAAGTTCCTGAACCTGAAGATGAAAACGTGATCGGACAAAAGGATCCCCAAGTACGAGATGCTATAAGGGAGCAAATTGAGGGAGCACAAAAAGAGTTCTATGATGGTTTGCATCCCACTGCTCGAGGGATCCGGAGATCATTCTCTAAAGAATATCAGATTATGGCCACAGAGCTTCATGAATATCTGGAACTGGAACGCCGATTCAGTGATTATGGATTGGCATGTATGAGCACGCCACCAGGGGAGTACCAACCAAACTGGGTAAGGGAATTCTTTGCAAATTATATTTGTCTGGTAAAAGCTGAATTTCCAAATGGGACTCCAATTTTGAATAGACCAAACAGGGAGTCTATTCCAGTCCAAGGAATTGTTGTTGATATCTTAGCCCGAACTATCAATAGAATATTGTTTGGGCCAGCATCCGAAGCTCCACCTGCTGTCCCTGATTTCGAATATAGTATGAGAAATACTTCTGGCCAGAGACGTCGTACAACATCGTTGATAACTCATGATGGAAATTCATCCTGGGCAACTAACCCCAAAGAACGCATTGCAAAATTCACACTTAGTTTCAAGGCTAAGTTCTGCTGGGTTGTTATTCGATTGGGGTTAATACCAACTAAAAGAGATGGAAACCTAGATAATCACTGGACCGTGATGGTAGCCAGTTTGATTTTAGGTTTGGATATTGATTTCGGCCAGCAATTGTAGACGAGATGTTTGTGAGGGCACATAAGCAGACTACTTCCATACCTTTCCCATGTTTGATTACTGCATTATGCAAACAAGCTGGGTTGCCGCTGATTTGAGGTGTTAATAATAAAGTTTCAGCCACTCATAAACAGGACATTGAGAAGTCTAGAGATGAGTCAAAGTTTGACATTTGAGTGAACAAGCCTCCAGCACATCAGTCTCAGTCTGCACCAGTTCCCGAAGCCACAGAAATGCCTGAAGGTATGCCTTTACCCATTACCACATATGTTTCTCCTGATTATGTGCCCCAAGGTACGTCTACAGGATCAGATTCTATGCAGTTTGCTAGTGGAGCATATTTTGTGGAATACAGATTTAACCCGGTGAATTTTGTCAAAGTTGTGAAGAATTAAAAGAGGTTCCAGAAGCAGTTAAAAAAGCAGGCTGGAGATTTCAAACCTTTTGTGGATGAAATCGTGGCTGAAGCAGTCAGGCCATTTTAAACTATTCAAGTGAGGATGGATAACATGGAATCTCACATCAACAAAATGCTAGATTTACTATCTCTTCCTGATCTTGCCAAGCTCATAGCTGAATTTGAGTAGGCAAAGGCTGACATAGCTGAGTTAAAGAAGAAACAATCACAACCGCCTACATTTGATCTGACTCTGGTAGTAAGTGATGATGATGAGGGTATTCTAGATCTGATGGGTAGACCATTGAAGGATAAAGGCAAGCAGCAAATAGATGAACAAGAAACAAGGAAAGAAGAAAAAATGAGAAAGAAAGAAGTAATGTCACCTGAGGAGTTAGACCAGAACAACCTGAGGAGAGCTATGAATAAATCAAAAAAGGAAGTTGAAAGAAAGCAAAGAGAACAAAAAAATAAAGCGGTAGGAGTTTCTACTAGTGCTGCTCTAGAAAGGGGGCGAAGTGCAGGTTCAATTCGGGAAACCATCCCTCAAAATGTCAAGGGTAAAGTTGTGAGTGCTCCTACAGCCATAGGGGCCAACATTTTGCAGGATGGAATACAGATTTAACCCGGTGAATTTTGTCAAAGTTGTGAAGAATCAAAAGAGGTTCCAGAAGCAGTTAAAAAAGCGGGCTGGAGATTTCAAACCTTTTGTGGATGAAATCGTGGCCGAAACAGTCAGGCCATTTCAGACTATTCAAGTGAGGATGGATAACATGGAAGCTCACATCAACAAAAGGCTAGATTTACTATCTCTTCCTGATCTTGCCAAGCTCATGGCTGAATTTGAGTAGGCAAAGGCTGACATAGCTGAGTTAAAGAAGAAACAATCACAACCGCCTATATTCAATTTGACTCTGGTAGCAAGTGATGATGATAAGGGTATTCTGGATTTGATGGGTAAACCAGTGAAGGATAAAGGCAAGCAGCAAATAGATGAACAAGAAACAAGGAAAGAAGAAAAAAGGAGAAAGAGAGAAGCAATGTCACCTGAGGAGTTAGACTAGCACAACCTGAGGAGAGCTGTGAATAAATCAAAGAAGAAAGCTGAAAGGAAGCAAAGAGAACAAGAAAGTAAAGCGGCAGGAGTTTCTACTAGTGCTGCTCCAGAAAGGGGGTGAAGTGCAGGTTCAATTCGGGAAACCATCCCACAAAATATCGAGGGTGAAATTGTGAGTGCTCCTACAACCATAGGGGCCAACATTTTGCAGGGTGAGGATGATGGACACTCACCACACTTGATAGATTCCTCAGAGGATTGAGAGGCCACATAAATATCCCAATTCTCATGTATGGTAATTTATTGCTTTGAGGATAATGCATAGTTTTCTATGTGGGGGTGGGGGTATTTACACCATGGTTGGATATTGTTGCCGATATTCTGAATCCAATCATGTGCTATCTAGTAGAAGCGGCATATCTAGGTTGTTTTTATTTTTTATATTTAAATTCTGCAAAGCGTAATATAAATACAAGTGTTTAATGACAATCTATGAATTGGTTCTGTTTCAGCACTTAGTTGTAAATATGGAGCATGAATGATGTTGGCATAAGACGTTGAACATGTGTGTGTAATTATTTACTTTTTCAGTTAAGCATGTGCAAATAACCATCAGTAATTATGTATTCAACATTGGTCTGTAAAAAAGTGCATGAATCATGTAATGAACATTTAGAGAATTGTAAAGGATGTTTAACTTCGATGCCTGTGGGTGTGAGGATTTACTTGCAGTTCTTTCATAGGATAAGACCTAGAAATTTACCGAGCCATGGATACAGTCTTCTAGTAAAGTCATTAGGATAGGATAACAGGCCTTCTTGAAGTTCTAAACCTTCTAACCTAAAGAAACAACCTGGCCTGAAAGATTGTTCCTGTTTGAACCCATCTTGTACCTCTAAGAATTGGTTTAACCTCCTGCCCCTGTCAGTAACTATCCATAGGACTTTAACATTCAACTCTGAACTTAACCAAATGCTAACATTGTATGTTTTAACTTAGATGAAGCATCTAAGTTGAGGGTTGCTAGTGTAAAAAAAATAAAAAAAATGAAAGACCTCAATGGAGTGTGAGCTAGAATCCAATTAAAAATAATTGGTCACTGTCTGCATCAACATAAGTTGAGGGTGACTGGTTTTTCTATCCAAAAAAATAAAATAAAAAAATAACATAAGTAGCAAATTGAGGGTGAAAATATGCTAAGGCACGGAGAGTTAGGTTTCAATAAGTCATTTCACCCGAAAACATACCCCACCTAATCCTAAAACCTTGTTGTAAGCCTTGAAAAGACCTGTTTGATCCTAGTGAGTCAATCGTGAGGACGTGTCGTATAGCCAGGGCAAGCCTATGGGTACTTAGGCTATGTTTGAAACTTTTTTTTTGTGAGTCTGAGAGCTGGACAGTATCCACATCATATAATGAGTGGTGGACTTCTTTGTTGTGAGGGCAATTGAAGTTTTACTGAATTTGTTTTTATCTGTGGGATGTAACATTCATGCTTGTGTGCTGAATTATAAAAAATGCTGGGTGTGGATTCTGTTGTGTTAAATGCATAAGATTAAGCTGATGAGTGAATGTTTGCATAAGAGAATGTTTCAATGGGTGGTTGCCTGTCATTTTATTGTTCATGTGCGCAAGTTGGTGTTGAGTTGCTTGAGGACAAGTAATGATCTTAAGTTGAGGGTGTTGATGTTCCGGTGTTTTACGGAATATTTAGCATCATTTTCTTAGGAAAATTGTATGTTTCAAGCAACCAAAGTGATATTTAATGAAGGTTTTTAGTGTTTCAGTAAAAGGAGATAACCACAGAAGAAAACTGGAAAAAGTAGCAGAAAAGGGGAATTGACGGTCAAAATGACGGATCGTCAGGTTTACGATGGACCACCATATATACCGTCAAGTTGAAATAGAACAAGTCCTTTAGAGGATTTGAGTGACGGACAATATGGCGGACCGTCAGACATGGGACGGACCACTAGATTGACCGTCAACGCTTATCCAGACCCGGTTCTCCAGAGGAACTCCGTGACGATCAAAGTGGTGGACTATCAATCTTGGGACGAACCACCGTATTGACCGTTATTTCTTATCTAGAAGATGCCTTCCAAAAGGACTCCGTGATGATAAAGATGGCGGACCATCAGTCCATCGATGGACCGCTAGGTGGACCATCAAATGTTATCCAGAAACTGTCATTAAGATGAATCGAGTGACGGGAAAGATGGTGGACCGTCAGATCTTTGACGGTCCATCATATGGACCATCAAATGGGACGCGATTTTTCTGTTTTTAAATTTTAAATTCTTTTTTTAGCTGGGACATATAAATACCAACTTTTAGGGTTAAGAACGCATCTTTTACCTTTTACAAGTTTTCTTTTCATCTATTGAACTTCTTGGTATCCAAGTTCTTTGGGGAATTTTAGTATCAAATAACTGATCATTGAAGATTCAAGAACTGATTCTTGGGGTTCTTTGTAAGTAAACTTTCCATTTATTTATGAATAATACAAGAATGAATTCTTTATCTTTTATGGAGTGTTGTGGCTAAATCTCATAACTAGGGTTATGGAATCCTTAATGTGAAATGTATCTATGGGTTGGGAATCAATTTAAGTTCCATAATTGAATAACATTGCATAAACCTTTCTTCAATTTCATGACTTTTCTTGGTTGCAAACTTGAGGAGTAAGCCCTAGAACACCACTTGTCTGAGAGCAAAGTGTTTGTGGGTAAAAGAAGGTGTTTACATGAATTTTAAGGGCCTTAAACTTTAAAGTAATAACTAATACCCTAATAGGATTAGCTTAAATGAGAATTAGGTTGAAAGAATAAGGCATCCTATGAGTTTGAGAAAATTATAGGATAATCTATCCATTTAGGTTGAGAAACTAATGGATATAGAATAGGATTCAACCTTTCCTGCAATTGAATTTGTTAAGTGGAAATCATAAATAATTCACAACCCAAATGATGCTGGCATTTTGGTGATCATAACCCTGGTTTGATTAATCTCATAAAGTTACGAAATATGGAGAAAATCATTAGTTGAACTAATTTTGTTACAATTTATCATTTTACAAATTAAAGAAAAACCAAACCCCTATTTTGGTTAAGAAACTCTGATCAACAGTCTAATAACAATTACGACACTTAGTGAGCACAGTATTCCCTGTGGGATTCGACACCCAACTGAGTCGGGTTCTATATTTGATAGGGACTGCTTGCACTTTCTACTGAGAGTTGTAATTTGAGCGTATCATATGTCAGGATATTGTGTTACGGACCTTGTTAGGTGATTCTTAGATTTCAATAGCGAAGTTAAGAGATACTTTTGAGGGCTTGCATCTAACTTTTTTCTTCGCGCTATAGAGTTTTATACGTACATTTATTATATAAAGTAGATTTGGAAGTTTTTATCTATTTTTTATACTGTAATCTCATAACCAGTACCTATAATGTTTGAGGATCATATGCTTTCATATACTCACTCATATGATAAAAAACTAAGATAACCAAAATAAAAATATATCAGTAAGCTAGTTATGCAAATATATGTTTCGTAAGGTTAATTGTTTATGAAAATTAAATACATCTTGTAACCTAGACTAAGATAATTAAAACAAAGATATTTGTTATCGATTAGCTATACCTTTATGTCAAAATTGCACCAAATAGCCACCGAGTTCAAAGCAGATAGTCAAACTAATTGGGGCACATGTATATCAGTTTGAGTTGATAGAAATAGAAATTTTAAATAATGTAAAATTGAAAATATCATCGAACTTCAATATAAAGACGTACATACCGAAGTAACTAACCGAAACATCAGAGAAATTATATTTGTAGAGAAACTGGGAAACAAACATTAAACATAAATAAACTATTTTCCTAACGAAATCAAAATACTTGTGACATGAACTTTGGAAAATTTCAAGAGAATCAGAAAAAGATTACGGTGAAAGTTAAGAGAAAAATTAACCTGAAATTACAGAGAAAAATGAACACATAAAGAGAACCCAAAAATCATAAACAGATCTAACAAAGAAGGATCGAAATTTGGAAGATAAAGGAGGCAACATATAAAAATTCTGCTGGGTGTTGCTTTTACCTTTATAGATGAGAGAAAACAATCCACAGATAAGATGAAGGAGAGTCGGCAAAACTATGGATTATTCTAGAACTATTTTATCATTGAACAAAATTGCTATTTTGCCCTTGGTCGTCCCTTGATCATGCTTCTCTCTCTCTCTCTCTCTCTCTATATATATATATATATATATATATATTTATTAATATATATATATATATATATATATTTTCTATTTCTATAATATATATAAGTAAAGATTTGGGTACTACTAATTTGTCTTCTTGTGCGGGTATTATTCTCTTTTTTTTTAACTATTACCATTACTACTATTATTTCTATATTTATATATATATATATATATATATATATATATATATATATTTATATATATATATATATAAGTAAAGGTTTGGGTACTACTAATTTTTCTTCTTGTGTGGGTACTATTCTCTTTCTTTCTTTTTTTTTTTTTACTATTATTATTACTACTATTATTTCTATTATATATATTTATATATATATATATATGTATATTTTTAATATATATAAGTAAAGGTTTGGGTACTAATAATAAGTAAAAATATTATTAAAATAATACATGAGGACAAAACTAATAAACTAATACACACACACATATATATATATATAGAGAGAGAAATAATGGTAGTAATAGTAATAGTAAAAAAAGGAAAGAAAGAGAATAGTATCCACACAAGAAAACCAATTAGTAGTACCTAATATATATATACTAGATAGGTATGCCCGTGCGTTGCATGGGCCCAACGTGTATAGTAATAAGAAAACTAATCAATGATAAAAAAATTTAATTTTTTTTCATCAGCTCATGCACATTCTATTTTTAAGTGTTTAGAGGCCAAGTTTGAAATTGAATAATTGTATATTTAAATGGCAATGATAGGTTAGCACGATTAAAGGTTCATTTTTCATGAAAAGCATGAACATCTTTTTAAAATTTAGCGGCAGAATACTGAAATAGGGAAAGTATAAAATGAAGATATAACAGTGAGGGACTATCCCGTTTGATTGGATCAGTAGATGGAAATGATCCCAAATGTATGTTTCATACAATCATGGGAATAAAACACCAATGGATGCTCGCATTCACATTTCACTGTTGCCTATTTACATTGATACAGATAATATTTATAAATTCTACAATAGGAGATACATTCTTCTTGTTGTAATCAATCTTTTGAACATTCATGAAAGGATGCAACACATTAGATGATAATCAGAACTCCAAGATGAAATATATGGAAAATGAATCTTCTCCATCTTTTCACCTTTGAAGTTAACTCAGCTCCAAAAAAGCGCCTGCAAAAATAAAATAAACTAAGAATAGATGACAACCATTAAGCAAAAGTTAACAATATAGAGCATTGGGTCAACAATACTTTGGGAGAATTCGAACAATATAGAGCAAAAGAACATCTAATCAAATCCTTACAGCTTGTCAATTTTCTGCTTCTAATACTAATCCTCAGTGTCTTGGTGGGCCTAGGTAAGTTTTGTCAATTGTTGCTAAAATGCTAACGGTCTATGCAGGGATTTGCAAAAAAATAATCTATCTGGTACCTTACCTGATTACCTTAGCAACATGTCAAATCTATAAAACTTGAATCTTGCAAACAATAGTCTTAATGGTCCTATTCCACTAGCTTGGGGTCAGCTCTACAATCCTAAAAATTTGTGAGTGCTTGTTTTTTCGTTATTTCTTTGTTCCTTCATTTTTCCAAGATACCAGCGAATGTTGCTCAGACCCATCAAAAATAGCAACAAATGTATTTTTGGAAGATCCAACACGGGTATGACAACATTTTTGGTGAGTCTATAAGCAACATAAGACTAAGACCATTCTTATAACAAACTCTTTCTATAATATGCCTTTTTGTCCTACATCAGGGTCATGAGAGGAAATCACTTAACTGGAACTGTGACAAATTCATTTTGAAAATATTTATCAAGTCCACAAATCTTCCTCTACTAAATAGAATCTTCAATTATGTTTTTCGGGCTCTTGCATACTATGTCACTAGCTTCACTATCCGCCCTTGTTACATGTTAATTAACGATCTTCTTAGTAATAAGAACTTCATTTTGAATTTGCGAATCAAGTTATCCAAATAAGATTAAATATCTCCTTTGGCAATGCTTTCATGACGTGATTCCTAGTAAATCTTATTTAAAGCATATCGAGATTAACATTGATGACTGGTGCCCGATTTGCAAACAATGCAGAAACTATATTGAGGCGGAACAATCTCTCCTAACTATATTGATCCTCCCTAATTCAATAATAATTAAGAACTAATCTCGAATATTTGTTAAAATTCCCTATTTTTTCAAAATCATATGTTTTCTACACTTAATGTGAACTTGAATTGACAGTAGTAGCTGACCTAGCAATGAATACCTTTGTTAGGGATTTAATCAAAGTCATCAAACTTTTATTCTTTCTTCTCTAGCACAGTGATTGAGTTAGTTCACAAGGAAATTATGGCAACATTATGTCACAGAGGTTAGAAGAACCTAATCCCATACAGAAAAAATAAAGGCAGAAGAGATTCTTAAGGAAATGGCATAACAACAACAATAACATACTCAATGTATTCCCGTAATGTGGGAGTATGGGGATGGTATTATAGAATGCCATTAATAATTTCAAGCAGTAATGCACAAACAATCATTTCTCAACAGTTGAAAAATCGTCAGATAGCTCACAAACAGTAAATACAGCCCAACTCTTTAAATAAAAGTGCAATGACCTTTTAAGAGGCAAAATTTAGGTACCTTGACAAATGTGATCTCATAAATCTCTTCTGCAGAAAGAAACAACGTTTTTTCTGCAACTTCATCTGAAATAGTACCTGTTGTAATACCACTATTGTCTTTAACAATGACTTCAAAGTGGCATCTATGAAAATTAAATAAAAATTAATTTAAATCTAATGATCAATCACATTAATTATATTAAACAAATATTATAAATGAGCAAATTATGTTCTTGAAAATCATTTATACTTGGGAGTCAACAGTGTGGATAGGTGATAAATTATGCAGTAGATTTTACTTTCCACATTGTATCTTGCAAACAATGTCTTACAGCTTGGGAAATGTAACACACAAATGCGTTGGTCCTTACTTGCAAGAGATAGTTCAGCTTCGACATAAAATACCTATCCCTAAAAATTTAAGAATGACATAGTTTTAGTTTTTAATTATAGTAATATAACTTGAGATAATTGAAAGTACAAAATTACTAACATTACCGAAAGTTGTCCTTGAATATTAGCCACAGGTATGATTTCATCCTCAAAAGGAACCAGCAGAATAGAGCCCACTGTTGTAGTACTCTCCATCTTATAAACAACAAGCTCTGGTTGAATTGTTTTGACCCTATAAATAGTTGAAACCATGAGATATAGTTTCTACTTAGCATTTTGAATACAAATATCAAATTGTAAATGCATATTACCATGTCTTTAATATGGCCACCTGTGGATATGGAGGATTGATTTCAATTATTGTATTGAACCTGTTCGACAAACCATTGAATCTGTTTGTTGAACCTGTATGCATTAGAATATTTATTTTTAATAAAAACCCATCATGTAGTACTATTATTAAAAGGAAAAAACATATAATGATTTTAGTTTCACCTGTGGTTGCTTTTGCAATTCTTCTGGCAAGAATGACCGGGTATGCTAAAGTTGATTTAAAAGTTTAGTCCCATCATGATCAATAAAACTATCCCAAAGTGTCAATTTTGTTGGATTTTTTCTGCATATAATGAAAATTTATGTTATGTAAAAGCGTAATAGCTATAATTTATTACAATGCTCATTATAGACTCTTTTTTTTTGTTTTCATCATGCGAAGGTAGAAATAGAGTCATTTGTTTACTTACATAATAGTATCATTTTCTAATTACGTACTGTTAAATAAGAATGGCTTGTGCTAATACTAAATTCAAAAAGTTGTTGTATCTACTAAGTTTAGTAATTTTTTAGCTGTAATTAGTTTTTTAAAGTTAGATCAATTAACTTTTAATCAACTACAATCTATTTCAGAGTAGTAATATTTACCTACCTAAATAAGCACCCTAACTCTAGTGACAAGTAGCAGGTTGCGTGATTTATTTACTTATTAATCATCCATGACAATGAACTCCTAAATTCTTTTTCCGCTTGCTATCTTTGTATGATGGCTGGCGCTGATGAAAATGACAAGTATACTTAGATTATTAAAATAAATAAATGATAAACTAATTAGATAATTAGAATCATACTATTATAGTAATAATCAAATTTCTTTTAATATATTAAAAATTTAAATAAATTTTTAAATACCAAACTCATATTCTTTGGGTTGATACTAAAAAATGTCAAATGTAGTAAGAGCTAACCACGTTGGTCGTGGTAACAGATCTTCAGAAGGAGTAACATTTTCAATGGGCGCAACATGGTGCTTCTATCAATTGTCCAAATATAATCATTAAGCGAACTTTCATATCCAGAAGCTGGTTTCTTTACTTGTGCAACAAACACCAAATATGTGTTAAAAGGTGTAAACACATCTTCAAAATGCATTATATCAGTACCAAATATAATCGCCTGAACTTGATTTTCCTGTGAGATAATTTATAAGACTCAGTGACTTTTGAACATTCTATTTAATGTGTGTTTGTAATAACAATGTGTTGAAGAATAGATCTGCAACAAAGAAAAAATATCCATGCATTGATGCATAACAAAGCTAAATGAACATCATTTAAACCCCCCCCCCCCCCCCCCCCAAAAAAAAAATGCTAATTTCATAATGATCACACCTAATTCAATAGTTTAGTAACAAATACAACACACAATTAGTAAGATGCAAACACTATGAATAAGCATACCAAAACTAAAATCTTTATGCAATTTGAACAAAGCATTTGACCTAAAAATGTCAATTCCATAGTGATCATAACAGAAACTAAAACAATATGCAATCAGTAACATACACTTAAATTAAAACATCCATTATAGCTTGAAAGTCATATGTTTTATTAAGTATCTCCCTTCAATCTCATCAAATTTTCTAATTTACGTATCCATGTGATAAATTCTATTATAAATGGGAGTTGTAATTTTTCAAATTCCCATATTAGTTTTCAAACTTAATGATTGTCAAACTATTAAGAATCTACTGTCGACTAAAGCTAAATATTTCAATTTTCATGCTTAAGTGATAGATAATGAATTAAAATACAAAAAAGTTCAAAGATTCAACAAAGGCAATATAATTAAAGAGAAAGCAATTTCATCATAAGAATAGAATAAACAAAATATAAAGGCATGGATGACCACATAAGATTGTCCTTTATCCGGAGAAAAGCACACTGATCCTCTTGACTAATTCTTTTATCTTTTCGGTACGTAAGATTACTTTTTGTCGGTGTCCCACATTCCTCAATGTGGCTAGTGGGAGGTAACTATACTTTACCAGCAAACTGCTCCTAGTATAACATTCAGTAATGAAATTATTACGGGACCAATATCAACTTAATCAAACAATTCATGCTTAAATGCAACCGTAAAAGCTTCATCAGCACAATAGTCTTAGACTTTCATGTAAGGATTGATGCATGAGCACCCTTCAATCTCACATTATTTTTACCTATTCAGACACTTTTCACTTAGCACCTTTATGCTCTTATTAGTCATGATTGTTGTTTTTTCTGATATTAATGGTCAAATAAAAATCTGTAAGTAAAATCAAACACATAATTTAAACTGACTGTCGGTCTAACATTTGCATCAGTGCTTCCCATTCTTAAGGGTGGCTTGGGGAGACTGAAAATTCTAGTGAACAACAGCTCTAGATACAATGTTCACCATAAGATCACACAAGACTATGTAACAATTTAATCAAACACTTCCAGTGGAAAAATGCAATTGCACCCACATAATAGTAGTGGAATTCGATATTCCTATATGTATTAACAACTGACATATCTACTTGTGTATAAAGCAGAACTTGAGAATTGAGACCATATCTTCACCACCTAACATCTTTATATCATGCTAACATCTCTTGATATTTAATAACATTTCTTGTTTTAATCAAAATTAAACAACTCTTGAAAGATAAAGCGAATCTCTTGAAAAAGCTCAAAGAATGAACTCACAAAGTATTAACCACGAAAAAATGCTACAATTTTTTTTTTTTGAAAAATCATGAGCTTAGTGTCCCAATTACTAATTTTTGCCTTTCAACGGACACTTAGAAGGGACCTCACTATAAATTTGTAATATAAAATGTGAGAGAGAATTAAAAAGTATTTTTTAAATTGTGGAAGTGCATATATATTTAGTCTTTCATTTGATGACCCAAATTATAAGGCTATCCAGAAAACAAGCTTGAATAACCAGTTAATGAGTTGATGTACCAGTGCTCTTCGTATCAATTTAATCCCATGGATCTTCACATCTTATCCCAACAGAGTGAGCAGACCAAGATGGAGCCAAATATAATGAAAAAGTTTACAAATAATCAAATTTAACAAACCCCCACCTTGTAGTCCCTCACTGAGGACTTCAATAGTAAGTGCAATTAAATAGAGCAATTCGGCAAGAAAATCTAAAAAAAGTTTCATTACCCTCAAACGCTCTAACATTCCATTATGCGATGACATGGAAGCGCAAGAAATAGTACTTTCAAGCAGTAGGATGCTATAGGGTCAGGTTATAGATTACCTTTTTTTAATGAATATGGGCTACCTAAACACTACCTATAGCGACTTGTAAAAGCCACCTATATTGACTTTTAAAGTCTTAAGATAGAATGATTTGTACCAAAAACAAAATTGAGAACAAGATAAGACATCTTTCTAAGTCAATTGTGCATGTTCGATTAAACTAAATCTGTAGCATACCCAAAATATCCATAACAAAGTTTAATAATAGGAGCTGGGAAGGAAGGAGTAATGGATTAAAGAATTGGGATTAAATCTCTTTAAATTGGTGAAATCTCTTTAGCCCCAAAATAAGCTTTAGCATCTCATTGATCGCTACGGAGAAAGGACAAAAGATTTTTATTGAAATCCATAATTTAATCCCATGAATTGAAGATGAAATCATAGGAATGATAAAAGAACGACAGTATAGAGAAAGCACATACCTCTTCATCTTGAAGTATCAAGAGTTGGTACTTTTTGTTTCTGTATTTGTTGTTCCCTGGCCGACATTTGTCAACCAGTTGAACCTTACACGTCCAATCTTGTGTCTCCGGTATAATCATATTGATGGAAAATCTTTCCGCCATGTTCAAGCAATCTATGATTATAGTATGTTACAAATAGAAATGATGTGTTATAATAATAGTATTTAATATAAAAATATAATGAGCATAATATAAAATAAAAGAATAAGTTTTATATTAGATTTACCATTGAAAATAATTGTGTAAGTTCAAGAAAAATCCTTTTTAATAATTTTATCATAGACAATATTATAAGTAGGGTAATCATCATTGTTGTCAACGGTAGATGGTCTAATTAAAATTTTAACATTTTTGAAAATTCTGGCTCTTGATAAAGCAACATATAATTGATCATGAGAGAAGACAGGCTCACGCAAATATATACCAACAAAATCTAAAGTTTGTCCTTGAACTTTATTTATTATCATGGCAAAACATAATCCTACTGGAAATTGAGTTCTTTTAAAAGGAAAAGGTAATCTCTCATCTTCTGATGTCATAAGTGGTATTCGTGGAATAAATACATGTGTATTTTTAAATAACCACTAGATATTATTGCACTAATTACATGAGTTCTAAAATCATTGTATATTAATCGTGTCCCATTACATAAACCCTCAGAAGGATTCAAATTTCTTAATAATATAATCCGACAAATTTTCTTCAAAATTAATTTGTATGGAGGCAAACCAACAGAATTTAAAGTGTGCAAGAATTCTTCATACTCACTTTGATCTTTTGGATCAATAGTCTCATCTATACCAATTTAAAAAATTTTAGTGTTTGGAAATGAGAGATCAACATATTATTTATTTCATCAACAAAATTATTTTTTGTGGTTAAAATAGCCTGTGAAGTAAAAAAGGGTTTGAATGATATGTGTATAATTCAGGATAAGTAACTTTAAAAAGTTGATCTAAGGATTCCTTTTCAGAAGTAAAAGGAATAATGAGAGAGGAAGGAATTTCAATTTTTCCATGATCATTTGTTTTTTCTTTTCCATCACCAATTCTCATTAAATATTCACAAAATGCAGGATTTTTTTTGGCACGCATATTCTTCGTAAGTTGTAATTTTTTAAGCTGATTTCAAATTTTTAATTTATTTTGCATAACAAATCTTGTTCACTAACAATGATATTTCTTTCAAAATGAACATATTTAGTTTTTTTTTGCTGTTGAAGATGGTTTAACGTATTCTGAAATTAGTTTAAACTCATTAATTTCTCGACCCATTAAGTAAAGAATGTTATTAATATGATTTAAAACTTTGTAGCGGATTTCTCGTGTATTCATGTTTGATAACTTTTTGAAATCCTCGGTCATTGGGTCTTCAAATCTTTCCCATAATTCTCTGGGATTAGTTGGATTACAATAGATCAACAACATAGAAAATAATTGTCTTAAACTGGATGGCATTTGATAACTTGCTGCTTCAGACATGCATTCTATCAAATTATTATCAGAAAGTAATAGTCCTTTTTTTCTGCTACTTCTCTAAATGTATTGTAATGTACTCCATTTATAGTTCGTAAATCTTCATATGGTTTTGGTCCTCTTACATTCATTAAAAGTAATCTAAGATAGTATCTTTCTCCTTCGGTTGGATGACAAGTCACGACACGATCAATAACGTGACCGCAATTATGGCGTGTCCATATTTTATCTGACATTGACCAAACAAAATGTTCTAAAAATTTGTGATATAAAAAATTTAAGTCTCTAAATTTTTTTTTAATCTATTCATTAAAAAGAACTCAGTTAACATTGTCTTTTTAATCATGGGATTATCTAAATTTTTTTTTAATACTATCTATAGTTTTGAAAGAAATAAATTGTTGCCCTTAAATATGTAGTTGAAGATACTATACACTTGGATTCATTTCACTAATAGGAAAAACGAATATTCTCCATGCAGCCTCAGGCGGTGATACCCACCGAGCAGATTGATATTTTTTTATTTCATCTATCTCTATCTTCGTATCATTAGAATGTATATGAAGTGCTATTTTATCGTGTCCTTTATAAATATACTTATAAATGTACTTTATAACTTTAATGTTTGAAAATATCTCTTCATTCATATGACAATTGAACTTACAGAGTAAAAATAGATTATAAGGAACAACCCATGTATTATCAAGAAAGTGCCCTCTAATTTTCACATTTTTTCCATCATTTCGTCTTCTATAAATTGGATATTAATTTCTTTTTTAGTTGTTTGTTCTGCAAACTCCTTGGGATATTTATGTTTACAATAACCCTTTTTCTTCATACCAGAATTCGTTGCATTCAAACTACCACAAGGACCATGCATCATGTGTTGTGTAACAAGTGAGTATAGATAGAGATTTGTTTTTTCACCAGGTAACGTAGCACACAAGAATTGATCATATGCTTCAGGAGTTAATAATTTATAATTATCATCAAGTATAATAAGAAAATGAACATATAGAAGTCCTTGTTTTTGAAACTCTATTGTATACATAAATGCTGCAACTTTTTCAAATACATTATTTTCAGTATATCATTTTTCAATTCTTCTAACTTTGCTCTAAACACTCGACTAACTAAATCAAGTCTATTTTGTGATTCATCACTTGGCAAATTTTTTTTCTATTTCAGGCCAAGAAGGATTGCATGTCATAGTAAAAAATATATTAGGTTTTTCAAAACGTTGTACTAATGTAATAACATCCATATATCGCCAACGCATGTCCCTTGGGCATCCTGTAAAACTAAGAGGTAGTATGCGTTGTTTTTCTATTTTTGACGCTTCTCTTTCTCCACATCGTAAAATAATTAAGATTGCTACTAATACATCTACTTTGAATAAATCTTGATTAAAAGAAGCAAAGTCTAATCTTTGAATTTTAATTTTTATCCATTGATCTACTATGTATTGTTGGAATAATCTTACTGAGTGTAAGATTATATTTACATCATCTCTTGTTTATAGTTTGTAACAATAATATTCACGACAAGAAACAATGTCTCTTTTTCATTTTTCTTTTTGCATAACCTCACTTCCATATTAAGAAGTCCATCAATTAAAGACATATTCATTACATTTGGTAATTGTTCTTGATTATAATATTTTCGTGTAGATGCATTTGTCGAATGTTTAATTTTTTTAATACCACAATTCCAATCATTTTGACCATATGAAAATATTAACGGATATTGTAATGGATCATGACAACCATAATAATAATTTACTAATTTACTTTTATCACTTTTAGTATATATTCAAATATGTGGTATAGAAATAGTATTATTAATATCTTGTTCAATCCATATGCCTGCAACTTCTGATACTGTTGGTAAGTTATATATTCATTGATCTAAATCAGAATCACATTTAAGTGCGATATAAAAATCAGATAGTTGTGGAACATCAATTAAAGATTTCAAAAACATAGAATATAGATTATTTTTTAATATGTCCATTAAATTTATAATGATACATTCATTTAGTTTATTTGAACATGTCATTTGATTTCTTACCTCATTTTCACTATCAAAGAAATACAATTGAAGATTTTTTCCTTTTTGGTTTGTAGGAATTAAGTCATTTATGAAATGATACATCTGTCCTTGAACCCTAAAAGTATAAATACCATTATTTCTCTTTGTTAATTTTTTGTCATAAGATACACCGAGAAAGATGAATGAAAATATATTATTGTATGTTATAACATAAGTTCGAAATTATTTTGATTCCTCTGTATTTTCTAGATAAAGCTTTTTTAATTCTACTGGAATTTCATGTGAAGTTAATTGAATAGAATCATTTCCACAACAAATGCAGGTGGCTCAAATTCAAACTTTTTGGCTTTACAAAATTGACAATTTAGCATATCATTTAATTTAATGTAACTCATTTCTAATGGCATAGCAGTTGAGCTGCTAGATTCCATGAAATCATACCCTGTATATGAGAAATTCCAAATGAAAACTTAGTAATTTTAGTATATAGCATTATTATTAATCTTGAATTAATAAATAAATTTTTAGTAATAATTACTTAATGACACTATTTATCTTTACCTACTTTTAATAAGGGCATTAACTCTTTTATAAGAGATCTTTGTTCACCAGAAATATTAGAACTGCTAGACGATGCAGTAGACGAATCATTGTTCATTGAACTTTCAGACAATCGTTATCTTTTTAATTCTGATCTTCTTGCTCGTCGATGTGCCAAAAGGGCCTCTTTTTTCTCAAGTGACATTGTTCTATATAATTCTCATCTTTTAGCATTTTTGTCGGCGTTTATTTTTTCAAAAGTTTGATCATTATTAGAATCTCTATTACTTGATATTTTTGCGATCCAAATTTTATGTATGAAGTCTTTAAAAAAACAATAACAAAAAAACTTTATTAAACACTTCATATAAAGTAATTATAATATTTGTGCTATTCAATTAGTTTGTTTATTTAAAAATATAAGAGACATTTATTAACGGGAGGGTAAAATAACCTAAAAAATATTACGCAAAATGTTTATAATTAAAAAAAATTAAATAAGTTGTACTTACCACACAATCTAATGTAGGCACGGACGTTCAGTTAGCTATCACCGAAGAGAGGAAACTGTAAAATGAATAGTTTAATATAAATAGATTAAATAAGTAGAGATAAACAATTAATTGGAGAGAAGAGTCATAAAATAAATAAGGACAAAGATGAAATATTAATAAATTTATGGTTCAAGTTTAAGGACACTAATTCTGATATAAATTCAATGTACCCCCGGCTCATGATAAAATAACCTGGGCAAGGAATAGTAAAAGAATAAGATATAATAGAAATCAAAAACATCCATTAATACCATAAGCAGGAGGCACAATGTAAGACAACTTTCACACACTCATATGTTGATCGCAAATCAATAAAAGATTGCATTAAAACAAAAAAGAAAGAGCAAGGACAAATATAACACAAAGTAACCTCTTTCTCTGTCCAACTATACTGCTCAAGCTAAGCTATTAAACCAGCAGAAGTGAATATGAATCTTATTAGATTCGTGGGTGGCAAAATTAACCAAAAAATTATGATCGACTCAACCCATTTAGATTTGGGCGAGTTAGGAAATCTTTTATTTTACATTTGTCGGTGTTTGTATTGAATTTCTTACCATAATTGGGTTTTTCTTTAGTTACCATAATTAATTTTTCTTTAAGAGAAAGGAAAACATATTCTCCATTTTTGGCTAATCCTTATTCTTGTAGGAAAAGGTTATAGTCTATATAAATAGAGACTCCTTTCTTTTAGTTTTGTAGCATCCATAATGTAGTCCTAGGGGTTTGAGAGTTTCATTTGGGGGGAGATTTTGTGAGACACAAGTATTGCAGTATCACTTGTTCATCACTTGTGTGAACCTCTTTTTATTCTAAGTGAATTATGTGAGGTTGTCTCTCTTGACAGTTTGTACTCTTTTTTATATAGTGGATTACTCATCTTCTTTTGTGGATGTAAATCGATTGATCAAAAGATGTTAAATTATTGTGTCTATTTTAGTGTATTTGTCGTTTATCTTCTTATGTGACGTCTTTCGAGGTTTTCTTTGCAAGTTTCCGCATGATACCTGGTTATTCTAATCCTAACAAATGGTATCAGAGCGAGGTTAAATTAGGTGTTCATCTTGACGGATTCAATTTTAGTCGCAACCTATTTGACAATAATGAAGATTTTGGTTTGAGAAATTTTATCAGAGTATTACTCTAGGTAGAGATAAAATTTAATGGAGGAGATTTTGGAGATGGAGATTGAACTTGATGAAGACTACATGAAGATGGTGGAGCAAATTTATTTTATCACAAATTCAGGCTAAGGGGGAAAATTATTGGTTTTTGTCCGGGCTTTCTTACCATAATTGGGTTTTCCTTTAGGTACCATAATAGGTTTTAGTTTTAGGAAAAGGAAAATACATTCTTCATATTTGGCTAATCCTTATTCTTGTAGGAAAAGGTTATAGACTCTATAAATAGAGACTCCTTTCTTCTAGTTTTATAGCATCCATAATGTAGTCCTAGGGGTTTGAGAGTTTTATTTGGGGGGAGACTTTGTGAGACACAAGTGTTGCAGTATCACTTGTGTGAGCCTTTTTTTATTCTAAGTTAATTATATGAGGTTGTCTCTCTTGACTGTTTGTACTCTCTTTTATATAGTGGATTACTCATCTTCTTTTGTGGATATTGAGCGATTGACCGAACCATGTTAAATTATTGTATCTTTTTTAGAGTATTTCTTATTTATCTTCTTATGTGGTGTCTTTTGAGGTTTGCTTTACTAGCTTCCACATGACACCTATTAATTCCAATCCTAACAAGTTGTATCAAAGCGAGGTTAAATTGGGTGTTCATCTTGGTGGATTCAGTTTTAGTCGTAACCTATTCAACGATAATAAAGATTTTGGTTTGAGAAATTTTATCAGAGTGTTACTCTGTGTAGAGATAAAATTTAGTGGAGGAGATTTTAGAGATGGAGATTGAACTTGATGAAGACTACGTGAAGATGGTGGAGCAAATTTATTGTAATACCCCGCAAAGTTCGCTCGTAGTCCAAGCCTTAGAGCGTGTCAAGTGAAGTGTAATTCCAGCCCTAAAAGATTGAGAAGAGACTTCTCAAGTAATTGGTATTTAAATCATATAGAATTTTCTTCAATTTGTGTTTTTGTCCTCTAAAACATAAGAGAGCTAGGGTTTCTCCCTCAAGATCAAATCTAAAACCCTTCTCCAAGAAATCTAAGAACTCACCATATATTCTACAAATTGAATTGAGACTTAAGTTCCCCAAATTCATGGTTGCAAGAACCCTCTCTCAAGAGTAAGAAGAAGAGTTTAAAGCAAGTTTGTTCATCCAATTTCATAATCTAAGGTATGTACGGTTTTGAAGCAGGGTAATCCTTTTACCCTTGTGCCCAAAGGCTTATTTAAACTATAATTTTCTACAAATTATGAGATTTTACATGAAATTGAATTGGGGGTTTTTCACCCATTGTTATTGGTTGCAAGCTTTTGACGTTTCCTATGAATTGAGAGTCTAAGGGCATGATTTTTACATATTTTCTTAAGAAATTGCAGCTGAGTCTATACCCCATGATTTTAATCCTTGAGAATTTAAGAGTTTCAATGTTCTAGAAATTGAAGTATATGAGTATGTTGATATTTTGAGACAAATTGTTGTAACTTCCAGATTTCTACATGAAATATGAATCTATATGCTATCTATTATGCATTATGATGAGTTTTAAATTGAGATTGAATTATGGGTCATTAAACCCTACTTGAGACTTGTAATTTTATGAACTATTGTGCTATAAACGCCCATGATTTGAGTATGTTAAGATTTATTGAGAAATACTTTGACCTAATGGTCATAGAGTTTTGAAATCCACTCTACTACATGAGATTACAAATTTGATTGTTGGGTTCTTGTGAACCATGGGATTATTTTTGAAAGTGAATTTTCATGAGATGAGCGACATAAACTAAAGGGAGTAGTATTTAACACCGAGTTGGGTAAGGTACTACGGTTTCTTACCCCAGAACTATGTGTCACTGTAGGTTTGAGATTTTGGGCCTAAGGCTGAGATGATTTGGCCCGAGGCCGAGATAAGTGATCACTAAGTTGAGGTTATACTTCTTGGAAAGAGTATGATGCCTCTCCCCAGTGTGAGGTTTCTTCCTTAGGAGGACAAAACGTTGGACTCCATGTAGCTCGCATAATTTATGTCGGTTAAGATAACCTCCCTAACCTAAAGTATTTTCCATTGAGATAGAATATTTCCCTAAAGCTTTGGGATGAGATATTTTCTAAAATGAATGAACTTCTTTGAGTATTTTTTTCTTTCTAAAGAAGGAAGTAGTTTTCTCTACTAATAAGATTTGATCATCAGTTTTTAAACCAAAGTTATATCATTCCAAGTTCCAAGTGTTTGAGTTCAAAGGAGTTATAAGTTCTTGAGAAATTAAAGAATTTTTACTCTCTATGAGACATATGCATGAGTTGAAAGTATTGTTTAAAGCTTCCTTCATCCAATGAGTAATGAGAATAAGAGAAGAGCACAGATTTTTAAAGACCAAGTGTAATGACTCACGAGATTTGTGTTACATGCTTCATTCTACATGATTTATGCTCTTTACATTTTAAACTTATTCAAGCCATGTGAATCATTCCTATTTGCATGCATGATTTGATTAAAGAGTATTGATATTGATTTATGTAAATGCATGCACCCCATATACTCAGTACATTCCTAAGTGTTGATCCACATATACGTCTATGTTCTACATTGTCTTATAATGTAGGTTTAGGTGCTCATTCCTAGCCTCATAGTGATTCCCGAGTACCGTCATCTACATTTCTACAGTGGTGAATCCTCATGGTTCGAGGACCTACCTTCAGACATTTTAGTATTCGAGTGTTTATGTTATTATTTTCAGTTTAGTTTGAGTCAGATGGGGACTTGTTCCAACATCTCTCGAGTTTGTAGAGTAATAGAGGCTTTGCTAGACTAGTTATCAGACTGTGGTTATGTTGAGATTTTTAGTATTGTGGTCATTTAGACCGAGTATTACCTTCATATTTCCTTTTATTTGATATAACAGTGCCAGTGTTTTGTATATTTCTTCTTGAATGAGTTATTATGAGAAGTGATAGGCTCAAAGGGTTAGCTTGGGGCTACTTGTAGCCCTAAGCACCGTGTGACATCTCAGAAGGTGATTTTGGGTCGTTACAAACTTGGAATCAAAGCCTAAGATCTTAAAGGAGTCCTAGGGAGTTTGACAAGCCGCGTTGAGTAGAGTCTTGATCATCGGTGTGTAGCACACCACATCTATGAGCAAGAGGCTACAAGACGTTTTAGGGACAAGTTACTTCTTTCTTTCAGATTCTATCATGCCTACAATTGTCCCTCTCATCTAATAATTCGTGCTCTCTTATTTCAAAAAATGTCTCTCCGGAGAGCGAATGCCCATAGAAATAATGATGAGCAATCTCCATCTGTTGATCCTTTGAATGAGACTGTGTCTTATACTGAGTTTCGAGCGGCCTTTCAGGTGTTAGCCTAAGCAGTCATTGCTAATGTCCGATCCAATAATCAAGCTGCAGTTACAGATCAGCAAGGAGGTGATGTAGCTGCGGCTATGATTCATGATTTCATGTGGATGAATTCGCCAGAGTTTTATGGGTCCAAGGCAGATAAGGACCCATAGTTGTACCTTGAAGAGGTGATGAAGATCACGCAGGTGATGCATATTTCTGAGGAAGAAGGTGTTGAGTTGGCATCTTACAAGTTGAAGGACATAGCTTGTGACTGGGTTGTATCATGGAGAAAGGGTAGAGGTGAGGATATTGCTTCTATGACTTGGCAGGTATTTTAAGATGCATTCTTGGACAAGCTCTTTCCGCTTGATATGAGGGAAGCAAGGATTGAAGAGTTTATGAACTTGAGGTAGGGCTCCATAACTGTTAAGGAGTACTGCTTGAAGTTCAACTAGTTGGCCAAGTATGCTCCTGATTTGATTTCTGACATCCGAGCTAGTATGAGCAAGTTTGTGAAAGGTGTTTTTGGTTTGGTGCTAAAAAAGTTTAGGACTGCGATGCTGCATAGGGATATGGATCTGTCTAGGTTGATGATGCATACACAGTGGATAGAAATGGATAAGATTAGAGAGAGAGAGAGAGTGAGGGGTAACAAGAGAGCTAGATCTGAGCAGCTTGAGTATAGTCGGCTTAGGTTCCATGGAGGAAACCGTCCTCAGTTTTAGAGATGTTCGTCTATTCCAACACCTTCATCAGCTAGTGGTCCCGTGCCTAGAGGCTGGTAGGACCAAGGGAGCAGGTCTTTTATGTTTAGGTCGTAGAAAAGTGTTGGTAACAGGCCTCGTTATCCTCCTTGTGCTAAGTGTGGTACGGATCATCCCGGTGAGTGTTTTGCAGATTTGAGAGGCTATTTTGGTTATGGAAAGCAGGGCCACAGACTTAGATATTATCTGCATGCTATGCAGGTGACCAGAGATGACCGACCTCAGGCACAGATTACTAGTACACCAGCTCTTGTCCCTCATTCCGCCCCTGTTCAGGGTGTTTATCTAGCACTACTGGCGGTCAGTGCCAGAATAGATTCTATGCCTTACTATCCCATCAGGAGCAGAAGGACTCTCTCGATGTTGTTACTGGTATGCTCCGTGTCTTTTGTCTTGATGCTTATATATTGTTGGACCCTGGGTTAAGTCTCTCTTATGTGACCCCACTTATAGCTGTGAAATTTAAAATAAGTCCCAAAAAGATTCCTAAGCCTTTCCTAGTTTCTACACCAGTAGGGAAGTCAACTATTGTTGAACAACTATATAGAGATTATCCTGTTACTGTTCTTCATAGAGTCATACTTGCTGATTTGATAGAGTTAAATATGGTGGATTTTGACCTTATTCTAGGTATGAATTGACTTCATTCTTGTTATGCACCTATAGGCTGTCGTACCCGTGTGGTAAAGTTTTTGTTCCTTAATGAGCCAGTCTTTGAGTGGTCCGAGAGTTCGGTATCTCCCAAGAGTCATTTTATCTCCTATCTCAAATCCAAAAAGCTAATATCCAAAGGTTGCATCTATCACCTAGTTAGAGTCAAAGACACTAAGTTCGAGGCTCCGACTATTCAGTCAGTCGATATTATTAATGAGTTTCTAGATGTTTTTCCAGAAGATCTCCCAGGGGGCTTCCCAATAGAGAGATAAAGTTCAGGATTGACCTTCTTCGTGACACTCATTCCATTTCTATTCCTCCATACCTTATGGCACCTATTGATCTTAAGGAGTTGAAAGAGAAACTCTAAGATCTTTTAGACAAAGGTTTCATAAGGTTCAGTATTTCTCCTTGGGGCACACCTGTTCTATTCGTATGAAATAAAGATGGTTCTATGCATATGTGCATTGACTATCGTCAGCTTAACAAGGTCACGGTCAAAATTAAGTATCCTCTTCTGAGAATTAATGGCTTGTTTGATCAGTTGCAAGGTGCAAGTTATTTTTCCAAGATAGACCTTAGATTCGGCTATCACCAGCTTAAAGTGAGGGAATGTGATATTCCAAAGACAGCCTTTTAAACCCTTTATGGTCACTTTGAGTTTCTAGTCATGTCTTTCGGGCCAACCAATGCCCCAGCAGCTTTTATGGACCTCATGAATCGAGTGTTCAAGTAATGTCTTGATATGTTTGTCATAGTGTTCATAGATGACATCCTTGTATACTCTCGCAGTGAGCATGATTATACATATCACTTTAGAATTGTCTTGGAAACTCTTAGAGGTCACCAGTTGTTTACTAAATTTAGTAAGTGTGAATTTTGGCTAAGGTTTGTAGCCTTTCTGGGTCATATTATTTCAGTCAAAGGTATTGGAGTTGATCCCCAAAAGACAGAAGCTGTAATAAATTGTCCTAGACCTATCTCTCTATCTGACATTAGAAGTTTCTTGGGTCTAGCGGGCTACAACCACCATTTTGCGTCTCCCATGACCCGGTTGACCCAAAAGAAATTTAAGTTCTAGTGATTAGATTTCTATGAGAAGAGTTTTCAGGAGTTGAATACTCGACTTACTTTAGCCCTTGTGTGACTTTGCCTGATGGTACATATGGTTTTGTGGTGTATTGTGATGCCTCTAGAATTGGTTTGGGTTATGTGTTGATCTAAAAAGGTAAGGTTATAGCCTATGCCTCTAGACAGTTAAAGCCATACGAGAAGAATTACCCAACCCATGATCTTGAGTTAGCTGCTGTGGTCTTTTCTTTGAAAATCTGGAGACACTATCTTTATGGTGTTCATGTTGATGTGGTTACTGATCATATGAGCCTGCAGTATGTGTTTACTTAGAGGGAGTTAAATCTTAGGTAGAGGAGGTGGTTGGAGTTGTTAAAAGACTATGATATGAGTGTATTGTATCACCCGAGCAAGGACATTGTAGTGGCGGATGCCCTTAGCAGATTATCTATGGGTAGTGTTGCTCATATAGAGGAAGGTAAGAAAGAGTTTGCTTGTGATGTACATTATCTGGCTAGATTGGGTGTTAGGTCGCTTGATTCAGCTGAGGGAAGTACTTTGGTGCAAAGTAGTTCCGAATCCTCTTTAGTTTCGAAAGTGAAGGAGAAGCAAGATAGAGATTCTAGTTTGGTTAGACTGAAGGAGGTAGTTAAGTACCAAAAGGTAGAGGTTTTCTCCCAAGGGGGAGATGGCGTGTTGAGATTGCAGGGTAGATTGTGTATTCCGTGTGTTGATAATCTGAGGTAGAGGATTATGGCTGAAGCGTATGGAGCGTGGTATTCTATTCATCCCAGTACTACCAAGATGTACCGCGACCTGCGGAAAATCTATTGGTGGAATGGTATGAAGAAGGATATAGCTGAGTTTGTAGCAAAGTGTGCAATATGCCAACAGGTTAAGGTAGATCACCAAAGAATTGGTGGTGTGATGCAAGAGTTTGGTATACCCACTTGGAAGCGGGGGATGGTGAATATGGACTTCGTGACTAGGTTACCTCTTTTACTTCATCATCATGATTCTATTTGGCTTGTTGTAGACAGGCTGACTAAGTCTGCACACTTCTTGCCCGTGCATACATCTTATACAATGGAGGATTATGCTAGATTGTATATCCAGGAGTTAGTCAGGTTGCACGGAGTTCTCTCGTCTATCATTTCGGATAGGGGTACTCAATTTACTTCTCAGTTTTGGAGGGCATTTCAGCAGGGTCTTAGTATCCAAGTTCTTTTAAGTTTTATTTTTCATCCGCAGATAGATGGTCAGGCTGAGAGGACCATTCAGACCCTAGAAGACATGTTGAGGGCGTGTGCTCTTGATTCCAAAGAAAGTTGGAATGAGCATTTTCCATTGATAGAGTTCGCCTCTAACAATAGTTACCATGCTAGCATCGGAATGGCACCATTTGAGGGCTTGTATGGTAGATGATATAGAACACCCATAGGTTGGTTTAAAATGGGTGAAACTGCCGTGATTGGGCCTGATGCAGTATTTGAAGCTATGGAGAAAGTTAAGTTGATTAGAGAAAGGTTAAAGACAGCTCAGAGTCATCAAAAGTCATACGCTAATGTGAGGAGAAGAGATCTTGAGTTTGAGGTAGGTGATTTGGTGTACTTGAAGATTTCACCCATGAAAGGGGTGAAGAGGTTTGGTAAAAAAGGAAAGCTTAGTCCCCGTATAGAGTGTTGATCCGTGTTGACAAAGTACCCTATGAGGTTGAGTTTCCCACAGAGTTGCCAGCCGTTCATCCTATTTTTCATGTCTCCATGATTAAAAAGAATATTGATGATTCCGTTGTGGTAGATCCTTCAGAGAGTGGTGATATTCAGAACAGTCTTTCAATCGATGAGATTCCCATTGAGATCATAGATTTTTAGATCTGTAGACTGAGGAACAAAAAGGTTCCCTTGGTCAAAGTGTTGTGGCAGAACCAGTCAGTGGAGGGCACTACTTAGGAGGCAGAAGCAGACATGCGATCCAAGTACCCACACCTCTTTTTTGTGAGTTCAAATCGATCCGAAGGTATTATTCTTCTTTATTCAGCCCTTCTAATCTAAAGTTCATCTATATATCTATTTTTGCATGAGTTCTTGCAATTTTCGAGATATTCAAGAGTTTAGAGAGAGATTTTAAGCCATTTAGCAAATTGCTTCAGCTATGTATACTTTGTTTTTCCTATGTTCCTAGTCTATCTATCAATATCGAGGACGAATTTTTCCAAGGGGGAGATATTGTAAGACCCCGCAAAGTTCCCTTTTAGTCCGAGCCTTAGAGCATGTCAAGTGAAGTGTAATTCCGGCCCTAAAAGATTGAGAAGAGACCTCCTAAGTGATTGGTATTTAAACCATATAGAATTTTCCTAAATTTGTATTTTTTTCATTTAGATAATTGAATTATCTTTCCAACGATACCAATTTCGTCCAAATCCGATATCGGGGTAAGAAATTATGGCCGTTTTACTGAGAGTTGTCGAAATTGCCCAGGTATGACGAATGATTCGACGGACCGTCGAGTCTGCGACGGACCTTTTCTTGGCCCATAGTAACCAATGTAGTAAGTCCCTTTTCTGTCCCAAGTGCGCCGGCCAAAATGACGGCCGTCAAGGCTGCAACGGACCGTCGTTGTAACCATCGTGCTGAGGTAGTGTGGCCTCATCCTAGCCATCGTGTGACGGGCGATCCGATGGACCGTTGGACTTGTGATGGACCATCAATCCGACCATCGTATTGAGGCAGTGTGTCTCTTTTCTGGTCATCGTGCGACGGATGACCCGACAGACCGTCGCAGACCCCGTTCAACAATTTTTAACTCATTTTAAAAAGGGTTTTTCTGTCTTTCCACTCTTTTATCAACCTGATATATTTCAAACAAAGCAAATGACTTTATTTATCATCCAAAACATAAGAGATCTAGGGTTTCTCCCTCAAGATCAAATCTAAAACCCTTCTCCAAGAAATCCAAGAACTCACCATAGATTCTACAAATTGAATTAAGATTTGAGTTTCCCAATTTCAAGGGTTGCAAGAACCCTCTGTCAAGAGGAATAAGAAGAGTTTAAAGCGAGCTTGTTCATCTAATTTCATAATACAAGGTATGTGGGGTTTTGAACAAAGATAATCCTTTCACCCTTGTGCCTAAAGGCTTATTTAAACTATAATTTTTTGCAAATTATGAGATTTTACATGAAATTGAATTGGGGGTTTTCACCCATTTCTATTGGTTGCAAGTTTTTGATGTTTCCCATGAATTGAGAGTCTAAATTCATGATTTTTACATATTTTCTTAAAAAACTGCAGATGGGTCTATACCCCATGATTTTAATCCTTGAGAATTTAAGAGTTTCAATGTTCTAGAAATTAAAGTATATGAGTATGCTGATATTATGAGACAAATTTTTGTAACTTCTAGATTTCTACATGAAATATGAATCTATATGCTATCTATTATGTATTATGATGAGTTTTAACTTGAGATTGAATTATGGGTCATTAAGCCCTACTTGAGACTTGCAATTTTATGAACTATTATGCTATAAGCACCCATGATTTGAGTATATTGTGATTTATTGAGAAATACTTTGACCTAATGGTTATAGAGTTTTTAAATCCACTCTACTACATGAGATTACAGATTTGATTGTTGGGTACTTGTGAACCATGAGATTATTTTTGAAAATGGATTTTCATAAAATGAGAGATAAACTAAAGGGAGTGGTATTTAGCACCGAGTTGGTTAAGTTACTACGATTTCTTACCCCATAACTATGTCCCACCATAGGTTTGAGATTTTAGGCCTAAGTCCGAGATGATTGGGCCCGAGGACGAGATAAGTGATCACTGAGTTGAGGTAATACTCGTTGGCAAGAGTATGATACCTCTACCCAACATGAGGTTTCTTCCTTAGGAGGACAAGATGTTGGAATCCATGTAGCTCGCATGGTTTATATCGGTTAAGAGAACCTCTATCACGACCCAATTTCTCAAATCGTGATGGCGCCTACCTTATCCCACCAGTAGGCAAGCCAAACCATAGCCCGAAAAAATAGGTAATGGGCTATTAGGAAGAGACAAAATAAAAGATCGCGTATGATAATAACAACCTTAATAATAAGTGAAAACTAAGAAGAAAGCATATGTATTATATCAAAATGAGAGGAGGAAAAAGGACCAGCTATACAAATGAATCTCTCCCAAGACCTGATAAGGTCAGTACTAGAGCCACTACTAACAGGTACCCAGAGTACTAGACAAAAATTTAAAATGTACGCAAGTAGTCTCGAGTGAAAAAGATTAACTAGAGTAGATAGAGGAGGATCAGCCTCAAACAACAGTAAGCTCACCCCGCTCTAAACCAGCACTGAAAGGTAGGAACCACGTCAACGCCGACTACTAGTACCTAGATCTGCATCAGGAAAAAGATGCAGAAGTGTAGTATGAGTACCAAAAACAACGGGTACTCAGTTGGCATCATCAACCGACTGAACTTAATATAGAAAAGGTGTAACTACAATGCAAGGAAGTAATCTGAGTTATTAGTAAATAGGGATGGAAAGGTAAACAACTACCAAGCTATGCAATGGCTATAAAGGAATAAACTTGTGCAATACCGAAAAAAATAATGATGCAGTAATAACAAATAAATCAAACATAACCTAACTGAGCCCCCATAAGCCCGCTAGGCACACTGAAGAAGACAATTAACCCAACCATACCCCCATAAGCCGGTGGGACAAACAAGTGGTGAAAGTAAACATAAATAATCAGATGCTGGACTCGAACCAGAACTCAGAGTAACCCCAACTATAATCAGATGTCGGACTCAAACCGGAGCTCATAGTATCATAATAATTAATTGCCGAACTCGAACCAGAACTCATAGTAATCATAATAATCAATTGTCGGACTCAAACCAAAACTTATAGTAACCATAACCCACCGATAATATTAAAATTCATATCATAACAATATAAATGTCTAAATAATCATTCATTAATCTTAATTAAAAAGGGATAAATTTAAGGTTTTGCAATTTAGCTTCACGTTCTAAAGTAATAGATGCTATATTATGCTAAAAGATAATTTTTCAATATTTACTAGAACGGGGCCTTAATCTGAATAAATAAGACAGTTTATATAAATCAAATAATATGCATCTACAAGTATTTATTCAAAGCTAGCATAATAGTTCACAATTTCGGTATATAAGCTCAATCTAAAAGTAGGTAAACCTAGCCTACCTGGACGCCAAAGCTAGAATATCTGTCCGCGAAGCCTCCGAATAATACTAGTAGAACCCGAGCTTGAATAATGGATTCGAATAATTAACTTATATGAAATTTTATAAGACTTGCCAAGAACTTTAATTGATTTTCTAAAGAAGGATGAGAAAAAACAGAAGCAAACTGAGAAAGGCCAATATAGAGATATAGACGTGTATATGTATACCCTCAAAAGTTTACTCTTCTTTTTTTCTACTTCTAAAAGTCAATAGACCATATATAGTATATAAGATATATTTGGTCTAAGTTTTGGACAAGTGCTAGCAACATGTGGTCCATCATTTCCCAAGTGTGTGGTGGTATTGCCACATCAAATAGTTTTTTCTACACTGCATACATATTCGGGTATCGCATAAATTCGTGATAAAAATAATTATAATACTTTGAATATATCATTATTAATAGAAAATTATTTTTAACAAAACCTATATTATATAATAATAATATTTTAATATTTTAAATTTACTATCTCCGCATAGAATATTAATAAATCATAAAAAAATTATTATAAAATAATATAAATATATCATGACTTAAAGAATTTTATCAATATCGAAAATATCCTATAAGGGTACTAAATTATATTTCTACCAAATGCCAAATTAAATTAAATAATCCATAATACATTTAGTTAGTACTAAAATTATATGAAAATACAGGAAAATGGCTGTAAGGGTCATTACAACCTCCCTAAACTAAAGTATTTTCCATTGAGATAGAATATTTCCCTAAAGCTTTGGGATGAGATATTTTATAAAATGAATGAACTGCTTTGAGTAATTTTTTTTCAAAGAAGGAAGTAGTTTTCTATACTAATACGAGTTGATCAACGGTTTTTAAACTAAAGTTTTATGATTCAGAGTTCCAAGTGTTTGAGTTCAAAAGAGTTATAATTCTTGAGAAATAAAGAAGTTTTACTCTCTATTAGACAAGCATGAGTTGAAAGTATTGTTTAAAGCTTCCTTCATCCTATGAGTAATGAGAATAAGAGGAGAGCGCAGACTTTTAAAGCTAAAGTATAATGACTCACGAGATTTATGTTACATGCTTCATTCTACATGATTTATAAGCTTTATATTTTGACTTATTCAAGCCATGTGGGTCATTCCTATTTGCATGCATGATTTTATTAAAGAGTATTGATATTGTTTTATGTAAATCCATATACCCCATATACTCAGTACATTCTCAAGTATTGATCCACATATACGTCTATGTGCTACATTGTCTTATAATGTAGGTTCAGGTGCTCAGTCCCAGTCTTGTCAGTGATTCACGAGTACCTTCATCTACATTTCTCCAGCGGTGAGTCCCCATGGTTCATGGGCATATCTTCAGATATTTGAGTATTTGAGTGGTTATGTATAATATTTTCAGTTCAGTTTAAGTTAGTTGGGGACCTGTCCCAATGGCTCTCTAGTTCATGGAGTAGTAGAGGCTTTGTCAGACTAGTTATCAGATTGTGGTTGTATTGAGATTTCCAGTTTTGTGGTCGTTTGGACCGAGTATGACCTTCGTATTTTCTTTCATTTGATATGGCAGTGCTAGTGTTTTATGTATTCCTTCTTAAATGAGTTATTATGAGAAGTTATAGGCTCAAAGGGTTAGCTTGGAGCTACTTGTAGCCCTAAGTACCGTGTGACATCCCTGGAGGTGATTTTGGGTCGTTACATTTATTTTATTAGAAATTCAGGCCAAGAGGGAGAATTGTTAGTGTTTGTCCTGACTTTCTTACCATAATTGAGTTTTTCTTTAGGTACCATAATTGGTTTTCCTTTTAGGAAAAGGAAAACATATTTCATATTTGGCTAATCCTTATTCTTGTAGGAAAAGGTTATAGACTCTATAAATAGAGACTTATTTCTTCTAGTTTTATAGCATCCATAATGTAGTCCTAAGGGTTTGAGAGTTTCGTTTGGAGAGATACTTTGTGAGACACAAGTGTTGCAGTATCACTTGTGTGAACCTTTTTTTATTCTAAGTGAATTGTGTGAGGTTAACTTTCTTGACAATTTGTACTCTCTTTTATATAATGGGTTAATCATCTTCTTTTGCGGATGTAGGTCGATTGACCGAACCACATTAAATTATTGTGTCTCTTTTAGTGTATTTCTCATTTATCTTCTCATGTGGCGTCTTTCGAGGTTTGCTTTGCTAGCTTCCGCATAACACCTGGTTATTCCAATCCTAACAACATTGTCATTAGTATATATAAGTTAAGGTGTTTTTAGGTCATAACACCAGTTATCAACATAAACATTAATTAGGAGGTTGACATAAATAGGTAATTATTTGAGAACAAGGTAGACATATTGAAATATAACAAATATAGTTCATCACCCCTCCACACACAGAGTAAATAAAAAATAAATAAAGTTTTTGTTAACTTCAATAATACAAAGTACCTGGAAAAAGTCAACAAAGGAACTCATAAAGGACTGAAACATGCTTAATTAGTCCTTGGTCAACCAATTTAATTTCTTAGAGGTACTATGGAGGAAATTCCAACAGTTGATGGAATTCAAGCAACTTCATTTAGGATCAATGATTATCTAACCCCATCACTATCCGCTATGACTGCTACTTCTACTCCTAAAAAATACTTAAAATGTTTTATAAGCGTACATTTCATGCAAAAGGTACTTCAATTTTCTCTCTTATATAGATATCTAATTTCCTTGACAAAATTTATCACTCATATATTTGTCATCTGAAATAAGCAAAAAAAATTAATATGTCTCGATTTTCAAGTTACGTAGAGTGTCAAATGAGCAGGTTGAGTCAACTTTGAGTTGGTTATACAATACTTAATAGATTGAATAAATTATTCAAGCAACAACAAAGTGGAGAATTACATACTAAAAGGGTGTAAAGCAACAACATTTCCAATTAGAATGATAAGTCATGCACCAGACAAGCTAAGCTATGGGAGTAAAGGAACAATGTTATCATTTTTACTTTGAACGCTCCATATGAGCACAGACTAACCTATTCACAAACTAAAAGAAAAAGCAACAACATTTTAAATTTGAATGGTCGGTCATAGCAGATGAACAAAACTTGAATTTGAATGGTCGGTCATGGCAGATGAACACAACTATGTGTCATGTCGCATTATTATGAAGGCATAATATACAAGGACAAAATATTTTGGCCATTATCATAAAATCTGACAGATTCAGGCTCAAAATTTGAACACAATCCTTCTCTATGGGCTTTCTCATTTCTCAAAAACAAGTCCAAGCAGAAGTGATCCAGTACAAGATAAGAGAATAGAAACAGGATCCAGCTTTAGCGTTCAAACTTAACGACCGTGTACTGCTTGACACCCAGTCAAAATTACTAAATTTGGAAGAGGTAACAAGCATTCTTAGTATCTCTAAAGAAAAAAAAACACTTTTATTTATTTGAACTTAATATGGTTTAGCCACAAGTACCACCGAAATAAATTTTTTGAGAGACTACGCATGGGAATGAACATTTAAACAACTAATTCTTCTGTTTCTCTTTTTATTAACTATACGTTTGAATAATTGTTCTTACTTCATTCCAAACCCTTTCATTCAGGTATCATTGGCGATCTATGTAATGGTAGTTAATGAATTTCAGATAAACTATATCAATCTATCACTTATATTTGCACACTGGTGTTTGAAAATCACCAAAATAAGGCCCAAAAAATAATAAAAAATTAAAGGGGTATTCAAGAATTTCATGTTCTCACATCTAACAAAAAAAAGCACAGTGGAATGAATTTCTTAGATTCTAAAATCAAATCTTGATTTCATTGCTACCGTACAGAGAAAGGCAGCAAAATTTATATATAAATGAATTTCTTATTAGCAAATTGAAATCTAATAACACACATAAATGACAAGAAAAAAAAGGGTATTCAAAAATTCCACATTTCAATCTGTAACAACACAAAAATTAGCCAACAACCGAAAAAAAAAACATAAATAGGTATTCAAGAATCCCATATTCTGCCTTCTAACAACACAAAGAAAACAGAAGAATAATTTTTTTTAAAAAAAGTCTTCAAGAATCCTCTTTCCAACTTGTAACACCATAAAAAAATAATGTATAGAAAAAAAAGATTGAAATCGGATTATGAAGATGAAGAAAATACTAAAGCATAGAAACTTACCTGTGAGGCTTACTGATGAGAATTGAATAGCTGAATACAATTGTACGGATACTCTTAGTTATTCAAGTAAATGTTTGTCTTCTAGAAATGTCTTTTTTTGCTTTTGTGGTTGTAATGATAGACAGATGGGTGGATGTGGTAGAGAAAAGTGGAAATATCCAAGATATTTCTGATAATTGCAGGAAAAGTTTAATTTACAAAAAAAAGTATTTATGAATTGTCTAAATACCCTTGGTCATTCTATTGATCATATTACTCTTATATATAAATGAAGCGTTTTGGTAATACTATTTTATCTTTTAGTGCCTACTTGCTATTATTATTATTATTATTATTATTATTATTATTATTATTATTATTATTATATTTACTATTACTAGTACTACTATTATTATTTTTTTCCCTACTAATATATAAGTAAAAGTTTGGTAATACTACTAATTTATCTTTTAGTAGTACCAAATCTTTACTTTGTTAGTAGTAGAATAGTATTATTACTACTATTATTTCTATTTCTATTCTATTCTATTTATTATTATTATATCAATTATATATACAGGAATTAAAATTGAATTTTAATACCTTTTTTAGAGCAAGCGACAAGATTGTGAAGCTTATCTTATCTTCTTATATATAAATGAAGAGTTTTGGTACCACTATTTTGTCTTTTAGTGCCTATTTGCTATTATTATTATTATTATTATTATTATTATTATTATTATTATTATTATTATTATTATTATTATTATTATTATTACTACTACTACTATTCATTTCTTTTTTTACTATTACTATTACTACTGTCACACCCTTTTTTTAACTTCAAAAAAAGATTCATTTTAAGTTTGAAAGGATTTTTATTATTAAGTGACAAAATAAAATGAGTTGTTTCGAAGAAGGATTATTTTTACATTCGAAATTAGAGTTGCCACTTGGCATAATCTGGTGTGTGCCAAGTCACCTTTGGAAAATCCTTTTCAAAAACTGTTTTTGATTCTTTTAGACTGGTTTGCGAACAGAGATTCCAGCTAAGGAATTCTGTTGACCGAGGGGAAGGTGTTAGGCACCCCTCGATCCCGTGGTTTGACCACGGTCGCTCGATGGAGCATATCGGCTAATTTAACATCAACAAGTGTATAAACTACAAGAAACACATAAAGCAATCAATCAAACAAACACACCGCCAAAACAAATCCCCAAAATAATGTTCAGTCCAATTATACAGTCCAAAATAAAGTAAAAAAAATGCAAAAATATAAATCTACGCTAACCTACGCTAGTTCTAAACTATGCACTACCCGACGCCTTGGGCTTTCATCAAAAACGTCCTCAAAGTACAAGATACTTTGGAGCATTCTCCAGATAAAATAATACAAGTACTTCGGGGCATTCCCCGGCCAAATGGTATAATTGAATCAAGCACGATAAACTAGAAAATATTCCACCAACATTCCATATTCAAACATTCAACGAAAATTCTTATGCATAGAAATTTTACCCACCCGAACCTATCTTCACCTATTCATTTCAATGTAGCATGATAATATCGCATTTCATATCCATAGTAAATCAAAATTAAACTGAATCTATCCTTTTTGTCAATTTTTCAATACTCAACCCCTCCTCCCCCCCCCCCCCCCCCCAACAAGTTTAATTTTTAAGAAAGATTCCTTCATCACATAATTCATAATCAAAGGATCAACACGAACAACCATTTACCATCAACAAAGATTAAGCAATTATACAAATATTCAATTAGATGCACTAAATACAATGAATAATGAAATAAAAGAGGGGAAGCTTAGAATTAGACCTCAATAGAGCGTTCTCGTAGATAATAAAGAAGTCAAAAAACCTAAATCCTCGAGCAAAGACCCCCAACAATGAGCAAACAAAACCCGAATATAGAAACCCAACCCGAGCAGATTCAAAAATTAACGGAAAATCTTGAGAAGAATGATTCCAGCCCGATATCAAAAAACCCCAAAACAGACAAACCCAACAACTTTAAAATCCGATATACCACTAACCCCGATCTAAACTGTGCTCCGATGTGCGATCAGCGATCAGAACAAACCTAAATAGTCCAATTCCAGCCACATTATGACGAGTTTGGAGGTGTTGGCGATGACTTTGACGCGGTTCCGATGAGTATGTCACCAGAAAAGGTGACCCACTCACGAAACCTACGTTTTCGGTGAGAGTTGAGGGCTTAGCTTGTGATTTTGAGGAAGATGTCTGCGATTTTGTGTATCTGTGTGCGTTATGAATGATGAATTCCTAATGGTGGGTGTGATTTTTTGGTGTATTATGGGTAGATGATGATGATAAGAGAAAGAAGCAGAAAAAAATTGTTCAGCCCCTTTTTTTCGTGCACTGTGAATGATATATTACTAACGAAAAGAAAAAAATATTTTTGGGGACTTGTGGGTCCATCCCCCTTTTGTCATTTCCTGGAAAGTTCCCCTGATGTATATTTCTTTGTGGACAAAAAAAAGAGAGGATGGTGGTCACGTGAGACGGAGGTAGGAGGGGTAGTGGTTAGGATGTGTTGTCAATTTTTAATAGGGTGAGTTGTTGGAATCTTTTAAAATAAGATAAAATTAGTTAGGTTTGTTAAATGGGATAAAACAAAACAAATCAAATAAATAAATGAGTAAAAGAATAAATAAATAAAAGGTGGTTATTTATTTTCTTGGATAAAATTACTACGCGGATTGGGTACGTAGTAAAACGGGGTAAACGATAAGATTTGTGAAGGGAGGAAATTACGTGTATACATCATGCCCCCTTTGAATGTAAACACCCAGTGTTTTCATACAAAGAAGTAGACAACGAGACAGAATTTTGTCCCAGTCATTATTCGAAGGAAGGAACAAAAGGAAGAAAGACAACCGAGTCTTGGCGGAAATCATACCTACCCAAGTTATGAGGGAATCAAGAGACAGGTATCTCAAAGGATTGAAAAGAGATGGACTATACCGAGTTGGAGAGTCGAGTGAGGTTCCATTGAGGTTACGGTCCGCGGCTCTGTTATTACATCAAAAAATAAAAATTACAAGTTAAAACATAAATAAAATTACAAGATCCTATCTATGCAGCTTTCCTTGACTCTTGACTTGATTTTTATCACCCTATTCTTCAGGCAGGCTCCTAACTTGCAATTTCTTTCAACTTGTTGCTTGGTCTTCCATTGCTTCACTTTGTTGCTCGACTTTCATCTATTTGCCCTGCTCTTCAGGCGGGCTTCTGACATGCCATTTTTCTCTTTCAATTTCATCACCCTGTTCTTCAGGCGGATTCCTGAAACCAAATAAAACTGGAACAAAATTATCCAAAACAAAAATTATGATAAAGAAAGATTTCATTTTTTGAAAGTAATGACCCATTCTTCAGGAGGGTCCTGAACAGAAAGTAAATTCCTATTTTTCAAGAAGATCCTGAACAGAAAGCAAAATCCCATTTTTTAGGAGGGTCCTGAACAGAAAGTAAAATCCCATTTTTCAGGAGGGTCCTGAACATAAAGTAAAATTCCACTTTTCAGGAGGGTCCTAAACATAAAGTAAAATCTCATTATTCAGGAGGGTCCTGAACATAAAGTAAAATATCATTTTTCAGGAGGGTCCTAAACAAAAAGTAAATTTCCATTTTTCAGGAGGGTCCTGAACATAAGGTAAATTCCTATTTTTCAGAAGGGTCCTGAACAAAAAGTAAAACCTCATTTTTCAGGAGGGCCCTAAAAAGAAAGTAAAATCCCATTTTTCAGAAGGGTACTGAACAGAAAGTAAATTCTCATTTTTCAGGGGGGGTCCTGAACATAAAGTAAATTCTCATTTTTCAGGAGGGTCCTGAATAGAAAGTAAAGTCCCATTTTTTAGAAGGGTCCTGAACATAAAATAAATTCCTATTTTTCAGGAGGGTCCTGAACATAAAGTAAATTCCCATTTTTCAAGAGTAAAGTCCCATTTTTTAGGAGGGCCCTGAACAGAAAGTAAACTCTCATTTTTCAGAAGGGTCCTGAACAAAAAGTAAATTTCCATTTTTTAGGAGGGTCCTGAATAGAAAGTAAATTCCCATTTTTTAGGAGGGTCCTGAACAGAAAGTAAAGTACCATTTTTCAGGAGGGTCCTGAACATAAATTAAAATTCTATTTTTTAGGATGGTCCTGAACAGAAGGTAAATTACCATTTTTCAGGAGGGTCCTGAACATAAGGTAAATTCTCATTTTTCAGGAGGGTCCTAAACTGAAAGTAAAATCCCATTTTTCAGGAGGGTCCTAAACAGAAAGTAAATTCCCATTTTTTAGGAGGGTCCTGAATATAAGGTAAATTCTCATTTTTCAGGATGGTCCTAAACTGACAGTAAAATCATATTTTTTAGGAGGGTCCTGAACAGAAAGTAAAATCTCATTTTTCAGGAGGGTCCTGAATAGAAAGTAAAGTCCCATTTTTCAGAAGGGTCCTAAATAGAAAGTAAAATCCCATTTTTCAGGAGGGTCCTGAACAAAAAGTAAAATCCCATTTTTCAGGAGGGTCCTGAACAGAAAGTAAAGTCTCATTTTTCAGGATAGTCCTGAACTTAAGGTAAATTCCTATTTTTCAGGAGGGTTTTGAACTGAAAGTAAAATCTCATTTTTCTGGAGGGTCCTGAACAGAAAGTAAATTTCCATGGATGTGTTTTTCCAATGGTAACTGAATTAAGTGAAGTGAATTTGCCCCTGTTTCAACGAAGAAAACTTGCCAGTTAAAAAGTTAGTGGTGACTTGCAGCACTTGGCTCTCAGGCATCTGCTCCAACCGTTGTTCCTTTCACCTTTGTTTCAGATCGTTGGCTTTTTCCCCTGTCTTGTCGCCTCATTGACCCAGATCCATATTGACAGAAATGAGTTCTTACTCAAACAATGAAGTTCCATTTTACCATGCCTCTGAGATGCACCCTTTTAAAAAAATCTGGATACTCTCACGAATTCGGTAGCCTATCGGTTGATAGACTTCCTTTGCTTTGTGTTGAATTACGATCATTTTTCTTTCAGGTACTAGTCCTTGGTTCTTCTCACACAATTGGAAAGACTGGTAGCAAGTTTTGAAAACCTTTCTCGCTTGTTTTGACACTGAAAAGACTTAACTTAAAATATAAAGAAATGATGGTGACTTTTATTTTGATAAATGACATAACAAGACAAAATATGAATATGTAAATGAAAGAAAAGGGCAATGCCCCTTATTCAAAAAGAAAACTTATCTGAATACTGCAACCAACTCCAATGAGTATGACATGCATTTTGGATTAAGCTGCCTGATCTTCATATCTAAACTTTCCATTTATTGTTGAGTTCGTGCTTTTTTCGCTGAACCGCTTCTTCAAATCTATTGAACCCATATATCTTATTCAATCGATGATATCTTAAAAGACTTTTGCCAATAAGTCTCTTTTTTTTCACTTTTCACTTTTCTCTTAAACTCGTCATCGCCTTACGGTGTCCGTGAGGGTTTTCACCAATAAGACTGTTTCATTTTTATTTCTCTCCACTCATCATCGCCTGATGGTGCCCGCAAGGATTTTCACCAATAAGACTCTCTCATTTTCATTTCTCTTAACTCACCATCGTCTTATGGTGCCTGTGAGGGTTTTCACCAATAAGACTCTCATTTTGTATTTCTTTCCTGATTTCTTATGCTGAGGAAGACAAGTAGTACCCAACAATGTATCATCACATCCATTGCATGCTTAGCCTTAACATTATCAAAATTGATCTGAAGGACTTTCTTTGGTTGTAACTTGACTTTTGAATAAGGTTAGAAAAGGATGGCAAGAGGCTCAAACGACACTTGAAGTGGGGGTGGGCCTTACAAGTTTTGGAATCGACTCGAATAACACATTAATTCATGCCCCAATTTTTGTTAACTGGGTGACTCTAAAATTTTTATTTGGTTGGATCGACCCCTGAGTAGGGCAGCCTACGTATATCGTTCTCAAGAGAGGAGAATCAGGTCGCAAGGAGTTCCATCAGGTTGTTATTTGTTTTGATTTGATTTTTTTCTTTTTTTTTAATTTTTGAACTCTTTCTTTTATTCTTATTTTCCTGACATTTATCTTTGACTCTATTTTTATTCCAAAAGAGGGATATGAAAGAAAAATAAAACTAAGCTCAAACGGGTAAACAAAGGATGATACAATGTTTGGACAGAAGAATAAAATGTCTTCATCATATCAATCTCCAAAATGCAAATACTAAACATGCAATAAAATCAACAAAGGATAAAATATCATACATAATATCTTTTGACCGCATCAGCATTGATAGCCATTTTTGCCATTTAGCCTTCAATATCTATCAAATATAAGGCTCCATTGGGCAACACTTTCTTCACAATGAAGGGACCTTGCCAGTTTGGGGAGAACTTGCCTTTCGCTTCAACCTGGTGAGGAAAGATACGCTTCAATACCAAGTGACCAACTTCAAAATGCCTGGGCCATACCTTTTTGTTATACGCTCGAGCCATTCTCTTCTGATACAATTGGCCATGACATACCGACGTTAGCCTTTTTTTATCAATCAAACTCAATTGTTCCAGTCTGGTTTTGACCCACTCATCATCATCAATCTCTGCTTCCACAATGACTCGAAGAGAGTCAATTTTAATTTCTGCAGGAATGACTGCTTCTGTCCCATACACCAATAAATATGGAGTTGCCCCCATTGAAGTGCGACCAGTAGTGCGATAACCTAGCAATGCAAATGGCAACTTCTGATGCTATTGTCTAGATCCTTGTACCATTTTCCACAGTATCTTCTTGATATTCTTATTGGCAGCTTCCACAGCGCCATTAGCCTTTGGACGATACGGAGTGGAATTTGGTCTGCGATCTTAAACTGTTGATACACTTCTTGCATCAAATGACTATTGAGATTGGCAACATTGTCTATAATGATCATCTTCAAAATTCCAAACCTACAAATAATGTTGGTGTGAACAAAATCTACCACCGTTTTCTTTGTTACTGACTTAAAAATTACTACTTCTACCCACTTTGTAAAGTAATCAATGGCCATCAAAATAAATCTATGCCCATTTGATGCTTTCGGCTCAATTGGCCCAATCATGTCTATTCCCCAAGCTACAAACGGCCATGGAGCAGCCATTGCATGCAACTCAATAGGAGGAGAATGTATCAGATCATCGTGTACTTGACATTGATGATATTTCCGAACAAAATGAATAGAATCTCATTTTATAGTAAGCCAATAATAACGTCCTTGAAGTATCTTCTTTGATAAGACATAACCATTCATATGCGGCCCACATACTCCAGAGTGTATTTCAACTATGATCGCCGAGGCTTCTCTTGCATCTACACACCTTAAAAGTCCCATATCTGGGGTTCTCTTATATAAGATTGCCCCACTTAAGAAAAATCCACTAGCCAAATACCTAATAGTCCTTTTCTGATCACAGATGGCGTGTGTGGGGTATTCTCCTTAATGAATGTATCGCTTGATATCAAAGAACCAAGGTTCTCCTTCAAGCTCTTCTTCAACCGCATTATAATAAGCATGTTGATCACAACTCTGTATATGCACTGGATCAATGTAGGCTTTATCAGGATGTTGGAGCATTGAAGATAGAGTGGCTAAAGAATCAGCAATCTCATTATGAATCCTTGGAATATGCCTAAATTTTACTGAAACAAACCGTTGACATAGCTCCTGCAAGCATTGTCGATACGGGATGAGCTTTAAATCTCGCGTCTCCCAATCTCCTTAAATTTAATGTACGAGCAAATCTGAATCCCCCAGCACTAATAGTTCCTGGACTCCCATATCAACAGCTAACCTCAAACCAAGAATGCAAGCTTCATACTCTGTCATGTTGTTAGTACAGTAAAATTGAAGTTATGCTATTACCGGGAAATGTTGCCTCAATTCAGAGATAAGAAATACACCTATTCCGAATCCCTTCATGTTAACGGCTCTATCAACGAACAACTTCCAACCTAGATCAACATCTATAATGACTTCATCAACACACAACACCTCTTCATCAGGAAAATATGTCTTCAGCGGCTCATACTCTTCATCAATGGGATTCTCAGAAAGATGATCTGCCAAGGCTTGGGCTTTCATAGCTGTTTGATTCACATATACAATGTCAAACTCAGTAAGAAATATTTGTCACTTTGCCAATTGACCTGTTGGCATAGGCTTCTGAAAAATATACTTCAAAGGATCCATGCGGGAGATGAGATAAGTAGTGTAAGATGAGAGACAATGTTTCAACTTCTGTGCTACCTAAGTTAGGGCACAACACGTCCTTTCAAGAAGAGTATCCTGGCCTTATATGCGGTGAACTTCTTACTAAGATAATAAATAGCTTTCTCCTTTTTGCCTGTGACATCGTGTTGACCCAGGACACAACCGAAAGAATTGTCCATGACTAATAAATATAAGATCAAAGGCCTACTAGGCTCCGGTGGTACCAGCACGGGCGGATTTGACAAATATCTTTTGATCCTTTCGAACGCTTCCTGACATTCTTCAGACCATTCTAGCACAGCACTCTTTTTCAGCAACTTGAATAGAGGCTCACAAGTGGTTGTGAGTTGAGCAATAAACCTGCTGATGTAGTTTAATCTACTAAGAAAACTCATCACCTCCGTCCTATTCTTGGGCGGGGGAAAATCCTAAATGGCTTTGATTTTTGAGGGATCCAATTTAATTCCCCGACGGCTAACTATAAACCCCAACAGCTTTCTAGACGGAACTCCAAATACATATTTTGTCGGGTTGAGCTTGAGATTATACCTGCAAAGCCTTTCAAAGAACTTTCTTAAATCTTTAACATGGTCAGCCTGACCTTTTGACTTAATAATCACATCATCCACATAGACCTCAATCTCCTTATGCATCATATTATAAAATATAGTGGTCATGGATCTCATGTATGTTGCTCCAGCATTCTTTAAGCCAAACGGTATCACTCGATAACAATAGGTCCCCATGGTGTGATAAAAGACATCTTCTCCACGTCTTCATCATCCATAATAATTTGGTGGTATCCGACATAGCAATCCACAAAAGAGGCAACCTCATGTTTAGCGCAGTTGTCCAGCAAAATATGGATGTTGGGCAGTGGAAAATCATTTTTTGAACTTGCTCTGTTCAAATCACGATAATCAATACATACTCGAATTTTGCCATCTTTCTTTAGGACAGGAACAACATTGGATAACCACGTGGGATAACGAGCCACTTAAATTACTTTAGCTTCAAGTTGTTTCATAATTTCCTCTTTGATTTTGATACTTACATTAGTTTTAAACTTCCTCAACTTCTATTTGACAGGAGAGAATGCGAGATCAGTTGGCAATTTATGGGTCACTAATTCAGTGCTTAAATCAGGCATATCATCATAAGACCATACAAAAACATCCTTATAATTAGTTAATGCTTGAATCATTTCATCTTTTAACTATGGCAAAGCATGTACACTGATTTTAGTTTCCCTAACATCTTCTTGATTCCCTAGATTAATTGGCTCAGTTTCATTGAAATTAGGATTCGGTTTGTCTTCAAATTGTTCCAATGCTTATTTCTTCTAGTGCCTTTTCTTCCTCATATTCCCCCTCTTGCTTCATTATATCTTGATTAGTTTGGATTTTAAGATCAGGCTTAAAATTTTGCATGCATGTCATGTCATTAGAATCAGCATAAAGAGAACTGTATAAACAAAAACAAAATGTATTATACACAAAATAAAAGGGACATTGCATTTTATTTAAAAGAAAAAGATGGGAGGATTTAAACACAAACAACAGAATATAAATAAGCTGAATTCTAAATTACAACCCTAGAATAACTAGGATAAATAGAAAGAAAAACAAAAGGAACTACCAAAACTCCCTCCTGACGGTGAGAAGAGTGACTTCCCAATTGTTGAGACGGATAGCTGGGCCTATGAACTGCACACCTGTCTTACTGGTACCTTCTCCTGCTTCAACCATATCAACTTCAATAAAAAGGTTCTGGAAGTCATCAACTAAATCAGCTTTAAATTTGACCTACTTCGTAACACCGCTCTTAACAAATGATTCACTGAGTAGTGGCATTGGGCGGGGGAGTGACCATGTTTTCTTTTTCCTTCCCTTGGCTTTCTTCAGATCTCTAGCCGTAGGCTCAAATCCCATACCAAAAGTGCCCATATTCTCACTCGGACATATGGGGAAAACTATACCATGCAAAGACGCTCCCAAACCCCTTCCAGGCTCGAATCCATATTTCAAAAGTTCACTCACCGTCATAATAGAAGAAGAAGACAATTGTGGTCCCGATATAACCTGCCCTTCAAGGATACGATCCACTGGCACTGTATCAAAAATTTGATAGACAAATATCTCCTCTACATTGTTTGCTTCAATAAGAGACAAAGGAATATCTTCGTAGGCGGACAAATCTCCTTCACTGTGAATAACCACTTCTTTCCTATCATGCTCAAACTTAATCATTTGGTGCAGTGTAGATGCAACCGCCTTGGCCTTGTGGATCCACGGTCTTCCCAACAATAGATTGTAAAAGGATTCAATATTTAATACTTGAAACTCTATGGCAAATTCAATAGGCCCTATAATTAGCATTAGTTTTATTTCGCCAATGGAATTTGATTTTGGACCATCGAAAGCCCTGACACATACATTGTTGGGCCTGATCCTCTCAGCACCAATATTCAACTTTTGCAAAGTAGAAATAGGGCAGATATTTGCACCTAAACCTCCGTCAATCATGACATGAGTGACGTAGAAATCTTCGAATTTCATTATAATGTAAAGACCCCGGTTATGCCCCGTACCTTCAACAGGCAATTCATCGTCAAAGAAGCTGATCCGATTGACCTCAAAGATTTTTCCAACCATTTTCTTAAGCTGATTTACTGTAATCTCCCTAGGAACATATGCTTTATTTAATACCTTCAGTATAATATCACGATGTTCCATGGAATGCAACAACAAAGATAAGAGGGAAATTTGAGCAGGGATTTTCTTCAACTGATCTATTAATGAATACTCTGGAAACTTCATCTTTTTCAAAAATTATTCAACTTTTTCTTCGGTGACAGGCTTTTTGATAGATGAAGGTTCACTCACAATTAGCTTGAACTTCAAACTTTCAGGCATGAAGCATCTTCCTGACCGAGTCAAACCCCTTACCTCATCTACATCTTTCACTACTTTCTTCCCCTGATAGGTCATTAGAGTCCGCCCATAGTTCCAGGGAACCCTTTTCGTATCAACTATCAGAGGTTGGGTCACCGATTTGAGGACAATAGGCGCTACCAGTGCTCCTTTCACCGTCAAGATGGGCTTACCCGGAGCTCCTACCACCGTCAACTTAGGTTTATCCTGACTTAAATCAACATATCTTATGGCACCTTGCACTGTGATCAAGGGTTTCTTTGTGCTTTCTTGGGCTTTATCTTCTCTCATTTTTGCTCGGCTCAATGACATTGCTTTCAAAGACTGCTACATTCACCGATTTCTTCTTATTGGTATGTATCTTGACAATAGGCTTATAACACCTTGATGACTATTTCCCATCATATATAAATTCTAACATATTGGTTTCAGCATGGGTTGGCAGCGGATTTTGGTTAATATTTGGAACCTCAGGGCCTAGACTAACATCTAATTTGTGTTAATTAAATCTTGGATAGCTCTCTTTAAATGCTAGCATTTCTCAATATCATGGCCTGGCATGTCAGAACAGTACGCACACCTTAAAGAATAATCAAGATTCCTCGGAGGTGGATTTGTAAGCCTTCCTTGAATTGGGCTTAAGATCTTCATCTTTCTCAACCTATCAAACAAGCTAGCATTTGACTACCCAAGAGGTGTGAACTGATTTTTGATCGCCTTCTCTTTCTTGTACTCAGGCCTGGGTTGAAAACCAGGTCTGGATGGGTTTTGGTAATTTGGTGAAGCTGATGGGCAATTTTATGGAGCTTGCACGCGCCATTACGGGTAAGAAGGGGTTTGGGCATATGGCTGCATGCTATATACTGGGTACGGGGGTAGTGGAATGGAATATAATGGGTTTTGTGGAGGGTAGTAATGGTGAAGAGGAATATATGGAGCTTGGGCATAGACTTAGGCTTGGGATTAGGGAAAGGGGAGATGCGGTCTTTTGGGATTGGAATGAGTTCCAGCTATAACGGTCGCCATGTCCTCTTTCTTCTTTTTACCTCAAAACGCTACAGAGCCACCTTTCATCGCTTGGGTGGTAGCTTTCAATGCGGAAAAACTCACTATTCGGCCGGTCTTGATTCTGTCCTCTATCATCTCCCCCATTTTGAGGACTTCAATAAAAAACTTTCCCATTGTCGGAAGTAAATCTTGAAAATAGGTCTCATCCTGTGCCTGAATAAAGACCTCTACCAGCTTACTCTCCTTCATTGGAGGCTTTACCCTGGAGGCCTATTCACGCCACCTTATCACGTAATTCTTAAAACCTTCAGTGCTTTTTTTCTTCATGTTGATCAATAATTTTTCTTCAGAAATCAGGTCGACATTATACTGAAAATATTACACAAACTCAGAAGCTAAGTCATTCCAGTTGTTCCACTTGTCGATATATTGATCGACAAACCATTCTGAAGCTAGATCAGAAAGACTCTTTCCAAAGAAAGCCATGAGCACCTCTTCCCTTCCCCCTGCAGCCCTCAATTGGTTGCAATAACGTCTCAAGTGTCCCACGGGATCACCGTGCCTAGCATACTTTTTGAACTTGGGCATTTTAAAACTGAGGGGAAGGTTGACGTCTGGGAACATGCAAAGATCCTTATAGGAAACACTTATAACCTCCGATTCCCTACAAATTCCTCATGGCTTGTTCCAAACTTTTCAATTTCCATGCTATGACCTCCTGTTCCTCTGTTGTGATAGGTTTATCCGTATCAAATAGAAATGCAGGTGGTTCAGTGTACCCATACGGTTCATTCATTCTCAAAGTAGGCTCCAGGGCATAATACTGACTATCTGAAACCTTCAATACTGGCTCACTAGCAGATCGATAAAGCACCGTTGTCGGACGCACAACATAGGTGGGAGCTTCAAGTGGTGGCGGGGCCACGAATACTGGTGTAATCGGTGGCACCGGTTGAACAGCGAGCCTCGATTGGGGAGCTGCCAGGGGCACACCAGAGCTACCAGGATAATATTACCGTGGAGTAAATCCCGATGCATGCTCTAGTGACTCAATAGAGGCATAGAATTGAGCCTGAGAAAGCGGTGGGCAGTTAGAGATATTCCGAAGACCTTTAGGGAGCGGAGGAGGAGGCATTCCGCTAGTCCACGCCCGGTGCAAATCTATCAATTGTTGCCTGAGCCTTACTACCTCATCATTGCGTTCTGAACTTTCTTCACTGGGATCCTGGTCCGAGTCAATGAGTGAATTTTCAATCTCCCTACTAGCCATGGCGAGCTTTGCTTTTGATCTAGTAAAGTACGGGTGACTAGCCAGAGTGTTGCAAACCTACCACTGTTATCTGAAAGAACATGCTCATCAAAGATAACACCCGTTAGGATTAGGGCACACAACAACCATGGTAATCACATTAGTAAAATTGTCCTAGATTCATGTTCATTTCTACCAGCCTTTGAGGGTAGCGAGGTCATTTCAATATCATCCCAATTTCTATCTACGCTCATTCGCTTCTTTCCTCCAATCCACACATCTTTTCTTTCACCCTCATTTCCCTCTTTTGTGTCAGTCTCTGTTCTTTCCCTTTCTTGTCTCATCATCCTTTCTTTCTTTTCTTCTCTCGATGTCTACCTTCGTTTTAGAATTCTTTATGGCTTTTATTTTTCTTTAAAAGAGGAAAAATAGTGAAAAACAACGAAAAAAATGATTAGATCAAACCCAAAAGTAGGTTGACTACGTATCATGTTGTACATGAATTAGATTTTGCGTAGTTCGAGATGCATATGCATAAATATCACATAATTAAAGGTTTTTTTTCACGAAAAATGAAAACAAACAAACAAAAGAAAGGCGTAACATCATAATATTTTGATGAAAGAAATAACAAAAACATACAACGAAATCAAGACAACATCGATACTAATCAACAAAGACTGAATGACATTCTAGACTAGCATGACAACACACATAATGCTCCTAATAAAGACTCCAAAGTTAAAGCAAACTTGACACCGACTTAACAAAGACATAATACTACAAATGGCAGAAAAGTAAATAACTCAAACTAAACAAAAGATAGGAAATGCTCCTTCAAACTGGTGCTCTGCGTGATGACCTTGGCTGAGATGGACCTTCCTGTGAAGTTCTCTTTCTCCCATTCAAACTATATAGCATAACTTGTAAGGACCCTTCGATATTTGGGAAGATGCCTCTGGCACGTATTCCTGCCTCATAAGGAGTACACCTGAAAAAACTGTTCTGACACCCCTCCATAGTTTTGAGCAAACCTAATAACTGAACTCTCAGTGTCTCTACTTTGGACCCTGTCCCTTCATCCTGACGATCACCAACTATGCATTCATCTTGTATCCTCCCTCTAAGCTGCACTGGAAATGGTATGCTAACACCCCAAGGAATAGATTGTAACCAGATTCCATATCCTTGAGTATATTCGGGATTATCTAAACCTGTCCTGAGAGTATCCATGCCCTGCCACGTTGCATTACTCCAGAATTGCTCATACTTGATCTCACCCCTTGCTTAGTCCCTAAATTACTCCACATCCTATTGAAAGTCCACTATTGGCGGAACATCTTACACTCTACCCGATTGATGCATTACCCTAAGAGGAGTACATGGTCGGGTACAATTAAGCCCCAACAAAACTAGAATGGGGTGTATGCTAGATCTTACCGAGATTACTTTCGGCCGGAGCCATAGATAGGTCCATAGGATATTGTCATCTGTTCTTGATTCAAGAAACTCAATCCAAGCATCGACTCCTACAGGTAATGAAAATTTAGCAAAGCGCATTCTGTCTTCTATAGTTTCCACTCGATTGGGCAGACAACGGTCGATTACATCTGACTTAAGCAAAGAAGGGGCGCGCAAATGCTCCATCATCCATAGTTGTAGTACTAGGTTTCTCACCTCAAAAAATCGCATACCGTTTACCTCGGTCAAATATTTGTATATCTCCACTAAGATCATGGGTACGATAGTGACCTCGTCTCCCTTATCCTTGTTAAATAAGGTCATCGCTACAGTTTGCAACCGAGTATTAAGACGCTTATCTTCCAAAGGGAATACCAAAGTGCCTAACAAAACAAAGGTGAAGACCTCAAGGCGACGTTTCTCCCAATTCTTCTTAGTTGTATAAAATTAATCCCAAAAACAATCGAAACCGTCTGGGAGGCCAAACCGAGCATACAAGTAATCGAAAGAGATCCAAGATTAGTTAAGCCCTAGTTGGTCATTAAATTTCAATCCATAACAGTGGAGAAACCTATTGGGAGAATGACATCGCACCCGAATCATCGTCTTTTTAATGTAGGGCAATCTAAATAAACCGGATATTTTCGCCAAGGTAGGCGTCATTTCACAACTTCCAAACCTAAAAACCAGACAAATCGGATCCCAAAAGTTCAATGTAGCCTCAATTAGGTTTGAGCGGGGTGTGATAGACAAAAGAGAAATGAGAGTGCCGAGTTTTTTCTCTAACTTCCGTTGTTCGACATAGTTAAACATGCCCCACCATTTGATTAACTTTTTAGGCACCTTGCCCACATCCGGACTTTAGATTTCGTGGCTGAATCCATCCTGTGACAATACATAGGACATTAATTTAGACATTCGATAAGACAGGAAAAGATTCCCAACCCTTGGGATTTTTTACGCGGAGATACGTCAAAGAGACAGCCCACTTTACAACTTAAATTCATCGACTAGTACCACTAAGAGACATCAGCCTACTTGGCTAGGATCAGTTAGCGATACAGGACTAAAAGGAGACAGACCTTAGACTAATACCAAAACAAGGATCAAAACAAAGGGTTACCGAATCCCTCGAGGGTTGCCTACGTATCCCGCCCCTAAGGACGGAAATCAGGTATGCGTAGTTTGTCCAGATTAGACAATTAAGGATTAAGGCGAACTGAGAGTTTGACTTGAGAGACGCGATTACAAACGTACGATGAAGAAAAATAAAGAACTTTTTGAGGTTTTAATTAGACATTTCGCATAAACAAGAAACCAATAACTATTAAAGGAAAATCTTTTTGATGCTTTTATGAAATGAACACGACTACTATTTTTTCTTTTATAAAAACTCCCAAATAAAATCTTTTTTGAAAATTTTGAATTGTGAATGCATGCTAAAGGAGATAAAAAGGAAAATCTTTTGATTCTTTGTTTTTGACAAATGAGTGCAAAGGTAAAAACAAATCCCTTATTTTTTTTTTTTGAAATTTTGGACTGTGAAAAATAAAAGCCATAAAGAACTATAAAAATTATGAAAATCACTTCTTCTTATTTTCAACTCGCTTTCTTTTTCTTTCTGCTCTTTTTTTTCACCTTTCTGCAATTCTTATCTACGAACTTTCTTTCTAACACATGTTTTACCCCAAATCAGTCTGTCAAATGACCCCTTACCCTCAAAAGTGCAATAGTTAGCATGTAGAGATGTCTTATGGGTGAGTCTCCTATGAAGGACCAAGTGGGCCCCGCTAGGTCTCGATATGATGCAAATAAGCATGACCTAAAGGCTGACCTATGCGAGGGTTTACTAACAAGGTTGTTTGAGGGAACGTATGGTCGATAGTGGATGCTTTAGCTTTCCACCCACTCCATACCAGCCAACGGCTCCCCCCCTAAGATAAAGGTGACTCAACTAGAGGTCGTGTACACAGCGTGCACTACGGACTTGTTGCAGAAAGAATGACTCGGGTTATGCACATGATGCCAGATATAAAAGCGGTAACACATAGAATAAATACTATAAACAAAGAGCACGAAAACACTCCACAATAATAGAACAATAAAACGAACAAAATATTTATACACCTATAGTGCCAAACTAAGCCGATAACACTCCAAAATAAGCTCGAATTCTGAAAAGATCCCCAGTGGAGTCGTCAGAGCTGTCACACCTTTTTTTTAACTTCAAAAAAAAGATTCCTTTTAAGTTTGAAAAGGTTTTTATTATTAAGTGACAAAAGAAAATGAGTTTTTTCGAAGAAGGATTATTTTTACATTCGAAATCAGAGTCGCCACTTGACATAATCTAGTGTATCAAGTCACCTTTGAAAAATCCTTTTCAAAACTGTTTTTGACTCTTTTAGACTGGTTTGCGAACAAAGATTCCAGCTAAGGAATTCTGTTGACCGAGGAGAAGGTGTTAGGCACCCCTCGATCCCGTGGTTGGACCACGGTCGCTCGATGGAGCATATCGGCTAATTTGACATCAACGAGTGTATAAACTACACGAAACACATAAAGCAATCAATCAAACAAACACACCGCCAAAACAAATCCCCAAAATAATGTTCAGTCCAATTATACAGTCCAAAATAAAGTAAAAAAATGCAAAAATATAAATCTACGCTAACCTACGCTAATCCTAAACTATGCACTACCCAACGCCTCAGGCCTTCATCACGAACGTCCTCCAAGTACAAGATACTTCAGGGCATTCCCCGAATAAAATAATACAAGTACTTTGGGGCATTCCCCATCCAAATGGTACAATTGAATCAAGAACGATAAACTAGAAAATATTCAACCAACATTCCATATTCAAACATTCAACGAAAATTCTTATGCATAGGAATTTTGCCTACCCGAACCTATCTTCACCTATTCATTCAACGTAGCATGATAATATTGTGTTTCATGTCAATAGTAAATCAAAATTAAACCGAATGTATCCTTTTTGTCAACTTTTTTAATTCTCAACCCCCCAAAACAACAAGTTTAATTTTTAAGCAAGATTCCTTCATCACATAATTCATAATCAAAGGATCAACACGAACAATCATTCACCATCAACAAAGATCAAACAATCATACAAATATTTAATTAGACGCACCAAATACAATGAATAATGAAATAAAAGAGGAGAACTTAGAATTAGACCTCAATAGAGTGTTCTCGTAGATAATAAAGAAGTCAGAAAATCGAAATCCTCGATTAAGGACCCCAACAATGAGCAAACCAAACCCGAATATAGAAACCCAACCTGAACAGATTCAAAATCTAACAAAATTTTTTGAGATAAATGATTCCATCCCGGTATCAAAAAACCCCAAAACAGACAAACCCAACAACTTTAAAATCGGAGATACCACTGACTCCGATCGAAATTGCGCTCCAGTGTGCGGTCAGCAACCAGAACAAACCTAAATAGTCCAATTTCGGCTGGATTATGATGATTTTGGAGGTGTTGGTGACGAATTTGATGCGATTTCGATGAGTATGTCTCTGAAAAAGGTAACCCACTCACGAAACCTACGTTTTCGGTGAGAGTTGAGGGCTTGGCTTGTGATTTTGAGGAGGATGTCTACGATTTTGTGTATCTGTGTGCGTTATGAATGATGAATTCCTAATGGTGGGTGTGTTTTTTTGGTGTATTATGGGTAGATGATGATTATAAGAGAAAGAAGCGGAAAAAAATCATCCGGCCCTCCTTTTTCGTGCACTGTGTACATATATATTCCTAAAAGAAAGAAACAAATGTTTTTGGGAACTTGTGGGTCCATCCCCTTTTGTCATTTCCTGAAAAGTTCCTCATGTATATTTCTTTGTGGACAAGAAAAAGAGAGGATGGTGGTCACGTGAGACGGGGGTAGGAGGGGTAGTGGTTAGGATGTGTTGTCAATTTTTAATAGGGTGAGTTGTTGGAATATAAAATTAGTTAGGTTTGTTAAATGGGATAAAACATAACAAATCAAATAAATAAATGAGTAAAAGAATAAATAAATTTAAAAAAAGGTGGTTATTTATTTTCTTGAAGAAAAATTACTACGAGGATTGGGTACGTAGTAAAACGGAGTAAACGATAAAATTTGTGAAGCGACGAAATTACGTGTCTACAACTACTACTACTATTATTATTATTATTATTTACTATTACTATTACACTATTATTATTTTTTCCTACTAATATATAAGTAAAAGTTTGGTATTACTACTAATTTGTCTTTTAGTAGTACTAAATCTTTACTTTATTAGTAGTAGAATATTACTATTACTACTATTATTTCTATTTCTATTCTATTCTATTTATTATTATATTATAATAATTTTTTTACTTACTATATAAAATTGAAGGTTGGGGTGACTATCAAGGGTATTTCGGTAATTTTGGTTATCCCAACCTTCACTTCTATATAGTAGTAAATAAAATGGTTACACATGTATATAATTTTTTTTCTTATATTTATTAGCTTTGTCCTCATTTTTATGGTGCAATAAAATAGTTACATATGCATATTTTTTTCTTATATTTATTAATTTTGTCCTCATGTATTATTTTAATAATATTTTTATTTATACCTTTGTAATTAAATTATACATGGTAGTATTTTTTTATAAATATATTTTTTGTTCCTTATTAAATGACTATCAAGGATATTTCGATAATTTTAGGATGCAATAAAATGGTTACACATGCATATTGCTTTTTTCTTATATTTGTTAGTTTTTCCCTCATTTTTACAGTGCAATAAAATGGTTACACATGCATATTGCTTTTTTCTTTATTAGTTTCGTCCTCATATATTATTTTAATAATATTTTTATTTAGATCTTTGTAATTGAATTATACATGGTAGTAATTTTTTATAAATATATTTTTGTTCCTTATTAAATAACTATCAAGGGTATTTCGATAATTTTATGGTGCAATAAATATTTCGGAATCGATGTATGTCTCCACAACTTATATATTTGAAACTTTCAAATGAGACATACATCATGTATTTTTTCAGGATTATCCAAACGAAAAACGTGTCGTCAACTGTAGTTGCAACAATCTAGGTAGATTTTTATCCACTTATATAATCACTTTGTATTGGTTGGACCAGTCTAGCAAGCTCAATTTTGTTCCACACTGAATGTGTATATTATGTCTTCCCCAAAGTTGAATCTCTTTTGCACATTAGTGTTATCAAAATGCTCGTGTCTTGCACGGGCACGGGTATCTAGTATTCTATATAGTAGTAATTGGGTACTACTAATTTGTCTTCTTGTGTGGGTACTATTCTCTTTTTTTCTTTTTTTTTTTACTATTACTATTACTATTATTATTTCTATTATTTGGGTACTACTAATGTGTTTTCTTGTGTGGGCACTATTCTCTTTCTTTTTTTTTTTTTAAACGATTATCATTACTACTATTATTTCTATTTTATATATATTTATAAAAGTAAGTAAAGGTTTGGATACTAATAATAAGTAAAAATATTATTAAAATAATATATGAGGACAAAACAAATAAACTAATATATATAGAGAAAGAGATAATAGTAGTAATAGTAATAGTAAAAAAAGAAAGAGAATAGTACCAACACAAGAAGACAAATTAGTAGTACCCAAAATATATATCCTATATATATAATAGATAGATATGGTTCGTGCTTAGCATTGGCCCAATATTATAGATTTTCACCATACAGTTAATTTTTGATGTTTGGCTTAGTTACATGTTGATGAAGGATACACGAAAATAGAATACACAAAAATATAACATACCAAGAAACATAAAAATAAAATTATATTTGCTCGTATCCTAAAATCCTTATTCATCCCCTCAGAAGTTGCATCTATGTGAAAAAACTGATAATGTCAAGCCAGATTTAGGTTGTCAATATCAAGCAAAATAAATTTTGAATCATCAATTAAAGAACCTTCAAATGACATACTTGCTGAAGATGCAACAAAACAAATATACATATTTGTAGATACATTATCGCCCAAAAATGTCCAATAAAGTATTTCACTTTACACGCTTTAATTAACATATAGGCATTCCACATATCAAAACAAAATAAAAACATTGGCAACTACTACATTGTTGGAGGTCATATCACATATAGGAGTCTTCTTTGCTTCAATAACCTCTTCGAAAAATCAAATGAGAAAACATATTAATTGAGATTTAAAATGATAAAATACAACTCCCAATTTTAATGTGGTCTATACATGTTTGACAACTTACTTCTTTAATTTGCATAATAAGGAATACGGACTTGAATTAAGAAACAAAGCATGATATATTCTAGAATTTTCGAACTCAAAAATCAATGTACAAATGAGAAGGCCAAATAAATTGCCTAAAAGGAAAAGAATATAGGCACACGATCTCTAACGCCTGACGATATGGGAATGCTGCAATACAGAAAGCAAAAGTCATAACCACATTTAATTTAATTAGGTAAAATGATCATTAATGAGAGAAATATCGGGCAGTGACATAGACGTCTACGAGTGTCTGAAGTTCTAATTGTACTCCTCCAAGCATTGACAAGGCTTTGCCTGCATATAGATAGCATTTGACAAAGAAAATAATCACAAAACAGAACAGGGAATGATAGGCAAGTTTATTTTTGATCAGTAGATCACATATTTTTTGGCAGCAAAAGAAAAAAAAAATAAAAATTAAGCTAACAGAAAAGGGAGGAAAACTGGATGAGAACGGATGTTATTTGTTTTTGAAAATGTATATAGAACAGATGTTATATATATGTCCTCATCAGAAAACAGATATATGTGTGCAATCAAATTTTCAAGGAGAGAATAACAAGAACATATAGCATAAATTAACCACATCAGCCGGGAAAATAGTAAGACAAGAATGTGTACTTCCATTTCCATTTGGTACTACACCATTCTTCTTCATTTCTACATCAGTTACACTGTGGGTGGGCTTCAGAGAACACAACATTCAGTGGGAATTTAACACTTTTCACAGTTCATAATATCACTTGAATTGATGGGGAAAAACACTTTTTTTTGGTTATATATGGTATGTTGAATCCCGTGGACATAGGAAAGATTCTAGTGTAGTGGTAAATGCGGTTCAAATATTGCTTTAGAGCACAAAATCATATCCTATGTATGACACTGGCTCTGCCATTGCTGAGACCCCAAACAGAAAGCTCCGAAATAGTGGAAGATAGAGCTTCTATAAGGCGCAGTTACAGAATCATATCCTAGGTATGACACTGGCTCTGCCACTGCTGAGACCCCAAATAGAAAGCTCCGAAATAGTGAAAGATAGAGCTTCTATAAGGCGCAGTTATAATATGGTGTGAAAAGTGTAACATTCACTCCAGAAACACAAAGGGCAAACTAATATTCCTTTTTCTTTTCCAACTTCTAAAGGAATTTATAAGAACTGGAAACATCTAAGTACACATAATGTAAAGATGTCAATGCTCAAATACGCTTTGCACAGAACTACTGGTTATGCTGATAACTTTATTTAAGCAGTAGAAATGATCCCAGACTAACTGTCCAGGCAGAACCCAATAGAAAATTACTATATAACTGTACAAAGGAGATGTAAACATTGGTTCACTTACCACTTTCTGCATCACCATTCAATGCAATTTTCTCCAATAAACAGGTTCCCATTACCATCAAGAATACTAAAAATTCTGCAAAAGAAAACCAGCAAATTGATCATCACTTTGATGAGCTAAATAGCGGACGCTTGTTGTTATCAAACAATTGATAAATCTCTTTTTCACAAATAGGAAAGTGAAGTTTAGATGCTTTGACACAACCCATTACAATAGTAATGTTAGTTATCACAATTTTCCTTTCAGGATCATACAATCTAACATTTCTATCATAGAAAATTAATGAATACCATACGCAATATTAGCAGCAGCTGCTACTGCAGATAGTAAGCTGTCAAAAGATATGCATTTGGGTTTAAAAGATAAACTTGACCAAGACTTGCTGCAGCGATAGGTGATACAGATATAACTGAGTAGATGGTATCAAGCTGTAACGCCTCGAATCTGGTACCCGGAACGCTACACGATGCTCATGACCCCGAAGGACCACAAACTATACCCGGAACGCTACACGATGCTCATGACCCCGAAGGACCACAAACTAACCCATGACTGATATCTATACCTGAACACTCCATAATATATTGTATAAATGCGGAAATAAAGGATGAAAGGCCATAAGGTTCAAAACTGATAAAATATAACATCTGAAAGTACGGTATATCAATACCAAAACAAATTGAAACAAAACTGTCTGAACATACTGTAGTCTGAAAAGCCTTTAAAACTGAATTATCTGAATAAGTAGTTGATGGGACATGTCCCCAACTAACTCCAACTACTGAAATAAACTAAGTAATGAAGAAATAAAGTAATGATCATGTCCTCGAAGCTAACTCTGACTGCTGAAATTGGGATGCTACTGATGCTTTAGAGCTTGTGCTTCTGAAGCTATGGTATCGAATAAAACACCAAAGCGCAAATGCATCAGTACGATTGAATATACTGGTATGCATGTGAGGTAGGCTGAATGCAAAGGGTTCAATGCATGAAAATTGCTAACTGACTGTATGACATGAACATGAGAATACATACATGAATAAGTGACTGTAACTGAATTTGTCATGGTACTGACTACTGAGTTTGATTACTGATAACATGAGTTACTGATAACTGATATAACTGATACTGAGCGATTGTGTCTAACAGTCTAGGTTCTGATGGAACTAGCTAAGTTCCGTACTGTGCTGAGTTGACTGTATCTAACAGTCCTGAAATCTGAAGAACTATCTGAGTTGAGTTATTTTACTAAGACTGAGACTGTGGGAAGTAGTCATCTGACCGACATGCCCCAAACAACGCATTATAGCTGAGTTGGGGTCCATCTGTAACCCCAATTGGAAGGGTATCAATACCGCTCCACTAGTAAAGACAACCTGTGGGTGACCCTCATCCAGCAGTGTCCCCATAAGAGAACGGTGGGACCCTCATCTGACAGTGTTTATCCACTTTATCAACCCTCATCTGTCAGTGTTGATGCCTCAACCTATGCTGGTTACATAGTTCTGGAACGCAGGGATTGCTTCTAAGGATCACAGTCTCAACTGTCAGGGTGTGTCATCATCCTTGGGTTCACTCGGTGCTAAATCCTACTCTTATCTGAATAGACACTGAACATGATTAACTTAACTGAACTGAACTGGACTGAGTTCATTGAGTTTCGTTGAGCGATAGAATACTATTGAATTACTAAGCTTTCTGAGATTACTGAGTTTTCCTGAGTCACACGACTGACTGAATTCTACTGAACATGGCTTGACTGAGGATATCGAGAAAACATGACACTGGCTCTAGACACACAGCTAAATTGTCAGGTACAAGTACCCCAAGACTCGATAGAAGGAAACTGACAAGGCATGACATTCTTGAATACATGTCCAACATCAATAATCCATAATACAATAAATTGGGGATTTCATGAAGTACATGGTTATCATAATCTTGTACATGGTAGGAATGCATATACTCAATGTCAAAATTTCATACTCTAAAATCATGAGCATTCTAACAAACATCTACATTGCACATCAATAGCATGAGAGTCATTTGAACATAAGGGTAAAATATAAATCCATCAAATAAATCACAATTGAGCTATATTACATAATTTCTAGTCTCTTATGCATTTTATCAAACACTTAGGTTGCATGACTTAAGGCATGGCATAATCCTCAAATTAACATATCATAACCAACTAAAATTCATGGTTCTCAACTCACATGCTTACATATTTTCATAAAAACACATAAAGATTCCAACTTGGGAATCATACAACAACAACCACATGAACATAATCAACCCATAGCATGAATATCATAATCTATAGTTTAAAACTTGATTCTTGGGCTTCATGGACGAAAGGAATTCATGAATGAACACTATGCATACCTTAGTACGTGATTCTACGTAGATTTACGGTGGAATTTTCTTAAATTTGAATCCCCAATTGAGAACCCTAACTTGTTCTTGAGAGAATTTTGAGAAAAGTGACTATATTTTGGTTGAATTAGGGCTAAATCCCGTGTTATAGGCTTATATAGGGGTGGGAAATACCCATTCTGCCCTTAAAATAACTCAAAAAAGGGGTGTTTACATCACTTTGTCCATAAGATATGCGGCGCACAACTTATCGCGTAAGCTAGGTTGTGCGGCGCACAACTTATCGCCTAAGTTAGGTTATGCATCGCACAACTTATGGAATAAGTTAGGTTGTGCACAACTTATGGCATAACCATTCCAGTAGCCTTAGGCGATATGTTAGGCGACGCACTCCACTTTGCAAAGCCATAACTTCTTGCTTGAGTGTCGGATTTTGGTAAAATTAGTATCGTTAGGAAGCTAATTCGATTCTCTGCAATTTGGTGGGTCTAAATCTGCCAAAATACCACATATACATAAAGTTATGCTCGTTGAAAGATGACTCTTGCAAAATCAAACACTAAAACTTGATGGATTCAAAAGCTCTTAGCTTGCCTTACTCTCAGTGACTCTTATGAACATGCTTAACACATCATAAGCTCTCTTCTCACTAGGATACTCATTGTAAGTCATTTACTCAAATATGAATCACAGGATATGAGGTTTCATACATAAGAACAATGGTTCATTTTCTAGCTTAGAAATATACAGGGTATTACAATATCTCCCCCTTGGGAACATTCGTCCTCGAATGGGACTGACTATACCGAGAATACTGATGGACTGGACTTAAGGGGCGTGAACATCCAAAACATAGCTATATGACTGGAACTACTAGTATACTGAAATCTCATTCTGAATATGCATGTCTGATGCATGGATATCTGACTGAGTTGTTCCGCATGAAAGCATGACTGAAATTATTGATAAGCTAAGCTTCTTTACTGAACATGCATATCTAATGCATGAATACTTGACTGAACTGACTCTTGAATGCTTGACTAAACATGCAATTGTAATTAATACCAAGTTTATAATGGGGATCTGAACATGAGCTGAATACCAAGCTTGTAATTGAAATCTCAACATGAAATTGAAAAGCTTAAGGAGAACTGTTACCTTGAGTTGAGTCTGAGTTAGCGGAGAAGAGGTGAGGATACTTGGTTCGCATATCTGCTTCTGCTTCCCAAGTAGCTCCTTCAACGGACTGATTCCGCCAAAGAACTTTGACTAGAAGGACTTCTTTGTTCCTCAGTCTGCGAGTCTGATAGTCTAAGATTTTGACTGGAATCTCTTCATAAGAGAGGCTGTTCTGAACATCTATGATCTGAATCGGGACTACAACTTTTGGGTCACCTATGCACTTCTTGAGCAGAGAGACATGAAAAATTGGATGAACTGAGGCTAGATCTGAAGGCAACTCGAGCTCATAAGCTACCTTGCCGAAATAACTGAGAATTTTGAAGGGACCGACATCGGGGACTGAGCTTTCCCTTCTTGCGGAACTGATTCACTCCCCTCATGGGAGATATCTTTAGATAGACATTATCACCAATCACGAACTCAAGATCCTTTCTGTGCACATTTGCATAAGACTTTTGGTGGCTCTGAGCAGCCCGGAGTCTTTCTTTGATCAACTGGACTTTTTCTAAGGCATTGAATACTAAGTCAGGCCCTATAACTGAGGCCTCACTAACTTTAAACCAACCGACTGGAGATCTGCATCTCCAACCATAGAGAGCTTCGAATGGAGCCATCCGAATACTGGAATGATAGCTGTTGTTGTATGCAAACTCAATCAAAAGCAAGTGGTCATCCCAACTACCCTTGAAATCAATTGCACACGCCCTTAGCATATCTTATAAAGTCTGAATGGTCCTTTCCGCTTGACCATCTATCTGAGGATGAAAGGCTGTACTGAGATGAACTTAGGCACCAAGACCTTTTTGGAACGCTTTCCAGAAATGATAGGTGAACTGGGTACCTCTGCCTGAGATAATAGATAGCAGAACACTGTGCAATCTGACCAACTCTCTAATGTAGAGTTTGGCGTAATCCTCGGCTGAATAAGAAGTATGGACTGGAAGGAAATGAGCTAATTTCGTCATCCTATCTACAATGACCCAAACTGAATCATACTGATGACGAGTACGAGGCAAACCCGTCACAAAGTCCATGTTTGTTTCTTCCCACTTCCAAGTAGGAATAGTGAACTCCTGTATGGACCCACTAGGCTTCTGATGCTCTATCTTGACCTGCTAACATGTAGAGCACTTAGCCATAAACTCTGCGACATCTCTCTTCATCCCACTTTACCAATAGATCTCCCGCAAGATGCGGTACATCTTAATGGCCCTTGGATGAATAAAGTAGCGCGCACCATGTGCTTCTGCAAGAATTCGTTGCCTCAAGTATCTACAACTGGCACGCAAAGACGACCCTGACAACGCAAAACACCATCTCCCCCTTGGGAGAAAACCTCTACTTTCGGGTCCTTGACTGGCACTTTCAACTAGACAAGGCTGGGATCTCTATCCTGCTTTTCTTTCACCTCAAAAACTAGAAATGATTTTGACCTACTCTGAACCCATATATCACCCTCTTCTGTATCGACTAAGCGAACACCTAGACTGGCAAGCTGATGGACTTCCTTAGTTAACTTTTTCTTACTGTCCTTAACATGAGTAACACTACCCATAGACAGTCTATTGAGAGTGTCGGCCACTATGTTGGCCTTGCCCAGATGATAAAGGACACTCATGTCAAAATCTTTCAAGAGCTCTAACCACCTCCTCTGACGAAGATTAAGATCTTTCTGGGAAGAGACATGCTGAAGGCTCTTATGATCTGTGAACACATCTACATGAGCTCCATATAGATAATGCCTCCAAATCTTTAGGGCAAATACTATGGTTGCTAACTCAAGATCATAAGTCGGATAATTCTTCTCAAGGGGTTTAAGCTGTCTGGAGGCGTAGGCTATGACCTTACCATCCTGCATGAGGACACAATCCAAACCTACTCTGGATGCATCACAATACACTATGAACCCATCTGAACCATCTGAAAGAGCCAAAACTAGAGTTGAGGTGAGTCGAGTCTTCAACTCCTGAACCTGAAAACTCTTCTCACAAGGATCTGACCACTGAAACTCGACTTTCTTCTGAGTCAATCTGGACATAGGGGATGCAATAGAAGAAAATCCCTCAACAAACCATCTGTAATAGCCAACCAAACGTAAGAAACTCCTGATATCTGATGGATAGACAGGTCTGGGCCAGTTTATTACTGCTTCGGTCTTTTGAGGATCAACATTAATGCCATCACCTGAAATGATATGACCAAGGAATGCTACCGACCTTAGCCAAAACTCGCACTTACTGAATTTGGCGAATAACTGATGATCTCTGAGAGTCTGAATCACGATTCTGAGATGGTCCGCATGATCACGCTCACTGCGGGAATAGCCGAGTATATCATCTACGAAGACTATGACAAATATGTCCAAGTATTGTTTGAACACACGGTTCATCAAGTCCATGAAAGCTGCTAGGGCATTGGTAAAACCAAAGGACATGACTAGGAATTCAAAGTGACCATACTGAGTACGGAAGGCTGTTTTCAAAATGTCACATTTTTTGACTCTGAGCTGATGATAGCCTGATCTAAGGTACATTTTTAAGAAATAACTGGCACCCTAAAGTTGGTCAAATAAGTCGTCCATTCGGGAAGTGGATACTTGTTCTTGACCGTGACTTTATTAAGCTGATGGTAATCAATGCACATTCTAAAAGAACCGTCTTTCTTGCGCACGAATAAGACTGGTGCACCCTAAGGGGATACGCTGGGTCTGATGAATCCCTTATCTAAGAGATCCTTCAACTGCTCCTTCAATTCTCTGAGTTCTGTTGGTGCCATTCTATATGGCAGAATAGATATAGGCTGAGCATCTGGAAGAAGATTAATGCCGAAGTCTATTTCCCTTTTGGGAGGAACTCCTGGAAGATCTTCGAGAAAGACATCTGAATATTTATTTATGACTGGGACTGATTCAAGACTAGGAGTCTCGGAGCTAGAGTCCTTAACATGAACAAGATGATAAACACATCATTTAGATATCATTTTCCTTGCCCGAAGGTAGGAAATAAGCTGACCTCTGAAAGCTGAAGTACTACCCCTCCATTCTAGGACGGGTTCATTCGAAAACTGGAGCTGCACAACTCTATTTTTGCAGTCAACTGTGGCATAGCAGGAATGAAGCCAATCCATGCTGAGAATGACATCAAAATCAGTTATCTCTAATTCAACTAAGTCTGCTGAGGTGACTTTCTGAAATATCATAACCGGACAGTTCCTATATACCCGCCAGGCTATGATAGTTTTTCCCACTGGGGTAGAGACTTAGAGATTGAAAAGGGCTTTGCTAGAATTTTGGGACAGACTCTGAAATCAACTGCTATGTAAGGAGTAACGAAAGACAAGGAAGCTCCTTGATCTAGCAAAGCGTAAACATGCAAGTGAAAGATCTATAATGTACCAGTAACCACATCAGGAGAATTTTCCTGATCATGCTGGGACTGGAGAGCATAAAGTCTGTTTGGGTGTTGCCCACTAGTAGCACTGAAAGTGGCACTCTGCTGGTTTGGGTGACTGGACTGGACTGAGGAACAGTTCTGCTGACCTTGATAACCTGACTTGGGACAATCCCCGACTTTGTGGCTTAGCGTGCCACATCCGAAACAGACATCGCTGCCAGCTCGGACTGAGAGATTATATTGAGATTATGCTCACTGGCACGACATGAATACTGAAAGAAGAAAAACTGTTCCTAAAATATCTTATAGCCTCCTGCACATAAATGTGGCGCACAACACACCCATTTACAAGACTCTACTAGATGCGGCTTTCAGACTTCCTAGGACACTATTAAACCTTAGGCTCTGATACCAAGTTTGTAACGCCTCGAATCTAGTATCCAGAATGCTACACTGTGCTCATGACCCCAAAGGACCACAAGCTAACCCATGACTGATATCTGTACCTGAAGCTGCATAATATATTATATAAATGCGGAAATAAAGGTTGAAAGGCCATAAGGTTCAAAATTGATAAAACATAACATCTGAAAGTATGGTATATCAATAAAAAAACAAACTGAAACAAAACTGTCTAAACATACTGTAGTCTGAAAAGACTCTAAAACTGAACTGTCTGAATAAGGAGTTGATGGGACATGTCCCCAACTAACTCTAACTACTGAAATAAACTAAGTAATAAAGAAATAAAGTAATGATCATGTCCTCGAAGGATGAGGACTCACTGCTAACTCTGACTGCTGAAACTGGAATGCTACTGATGCTCTGAAGCTTGTGCTTCTGAAGCTATGGTATCAAATAAAACACCATAGCATAAATGCGACAGTACTGGTATGCATGTGAGGTAGGCTAAATGCAAAGGGTCCAATGCATGAACAATGCTAACTGACTGTATGACATGAACGTGAGAATACATGCATGAATAAGTGATTGTTACTGAATTTGTGATGGTACTGACTACTGAGTCTGATTACTGATAACATAAGTTACTGATAACTGATACTGAGCGACTGTGTCTGACAGTCTAGGTTCTGATGGAACTAGCTGAGTTTTGTACTGTGCTGAGTTGACTATATCTGACATTCCTAAAATCTAAAAAACTATCTGAGTTAAGTTTTTTTACTGAGACTGACACTGTGGGAAGTAGTCATCTAACCGACATGCCCCAAATAACGCATTATAGCTGAGTTGGAGTTCAATCTGTAACCTCAATGGGAAGGGTGTCAATACCGCGCCACGGGTAAAGACAAGCTGTGGGTGACCCTCATTTGGCAGTGTCCCCAAAAGAGAATGGTGGTACCCTCGTATGACAGTGTTTATCTACTTCACAACCCTCATCTATCAGTGTTGATGTGTCAACCTATGCTGGCTACATAGTTCTGGAACGCAAGGATTGCTTCTAAGGATCACACCCTCAACTGTCATTGTTAGTCCTCATCCTCGGGTTCACTCGGTGCTAAATCTTACTCCCATCTAAATAAACACTAAACATGATTAACTGAACTGAACTAGACTGAGTTCATTGAGTTTCATTGACTGACGAAATACTACTGAGATTACTGAGCTTTCTAAGATTACTGAGATTACTGAGTTTTCCTGAGTCACATGACTGACTGAATTCTACTGAACATGGCTTGACTGAGGATATCGTGAAAACATGACACTGGATCTAGGCACACAACTAAATTGTCAGGTACAAGTACCCCTGTACTCGATAAAAGGAAACTGACAAGGCATGACATTCTTGAATACATGACCAACACCAACAATCCATAATACAATAAATTGGGGATTTCATGAAGTACATGGTAATCATAATCTTGTACATGGTAGGAATGCATATACTCAATGTCAAAATTTCATACTCTAACATCATGAGCATTCCAACAAACATCTATATTGCACATCAATAGCATGGGAGTCATTTGAACATAAGGGTAAAATATAAATCCTCACATAAATCACAATTGAGCTATATTACATAATTTCTAGTCTTTTATGCATTTTATCAAACACTTAGGTTGCATGACTTAAGGCATGGCATAATCCTCAAATTAACATATCATAACCAACTAAAATTCATGGTTCTCAACTCACATGCTTACATATTTTCATAAAAACACATAAAGATTCCAACTTGGGAATCATACAACAACCACATGAACATAATCAACCCATAGCATGAATATCATAATCTATAGTTTAAAACTTGATTCTTGGGCTTCATGGACGAAAGGAATCCATGAATGAACACTATGCATACCTTAGTACGTGATTCTAAAAAGACTTACGATGGAATTTTCTTGAATTTGAATCCTTAATTGAGAATCCCCAGTAGCCTTAGGCGATTTGTTAGGCGACGCACTCCACTTTGCAAAGCCATAACTTCTTGCTTAGGTGTCGGATTTAGGTAAAATTGGTATCGTTGGAAAGCTAATTCGATTCTCTACAATTTGGTGGGTCTAAATCTGCCAAAATACCACATATACATCAAGTTATGCTCGTTCAAAGATGACTCTTGCGAAATCAAACACTAAAACTTGATGGATTAAAAAGCTCTTCGCTTGCCTTACTGCAAGTGACTCTTATGAACACGCTTAATACATCATAAGCTCTCTTCTCACTAGAATACTCATTGTAAGTCATGTACTCAAATATGAATCACAGGATAGGAGGTTTCATATGTAGAAACAATGGTTCATTTTCTAGCTTAGAAATATACGGGGTATTACACAAGCGGACGACCCAACTCTTTCTGTGGGCATAAATAAGGCCTGGTGGATAAACCGTGATCGATTTTAACAAATGTAGGACCCAATCTGATGAAAGTTTGCCTAAGCTCAACGGCACAAAATCTCATTTTCCGATCAAGATCCCCATTCAACCGGTCAAGCCATACTTTTAGTGCGAATGGACCAAGTCCATTGAATATTTGAAGAACCTTGCTCTGTATCTAGGAAACAATCAAATAAATTGGAGTTGCGCCTAGTCTAAATCTGAAATCAATTTTAAGTGATTTACCTTAATTGGGCGAGATCCATACTTATTGGCCAAAAGTCAGGGCTATAAACAGAAGCATATGCAGCACGTGTCATAACTCGGGCCAAAAGTCAGGGCTATAAACAGAAGCATCCGCAACACGTGTCATAACTCGAGCTTCAGATTGCATATCGTCGGCTCGATCTCTTGATCTCTGCTAGATAGACCAACTTGAAGGGTTCGACCTATAACATTACTACTACTATTCCTGCCCCCAAATCTGCGTTATTTGTGCAAATAGAATAAGTCTTGAAAGGCACTAAAATTTCCAAGAGACAGAGTGCAATTTTGTCTCTATATAACTAAAATTAACCCTCAATATCTGAATGCAATAATAAAATGAGAATACGGAACTTTCTTGCACCAAAGTCTCAAGAGAAGCTGCTTGGAGCCAATACATGCAACAAACGTTACACCTTTATGTCAGAATGCCTATGTGAACGGCCTTTGTGGCTCCTAAGATAAGACAATACATTTAATAGATCTTCGATTGAGAAGCCTGAATACTTGTCCTTAATGTAAGTGAGATCAATTAACCCAAAAAGATTAGAAGGTAACTTCACCTGCAATATCGAAATACACAAGCAGATTATCTTATTAGCTCTTATGCAAGGATACTTAAGAGAAAAATGAGGCATTAAATCAGGGAAGCACTTAGTTTTTTGAGCAAGCAGTGAGTCCATTTATTAGAGTGTGCATATTTGTATATATTTGAATGACAAGACAACAATATCCACTCAATGCATTGCCTTGGTAATGTCAGAGTAAAACAATTATATTATAGGCATCGACAGATTCAAATCTCATTCAAGAGAATGTTCTGATTCTAAACTCTGTGCTAAAAGAGGACTATAAGAGCATAGATGAAGAATGTATCGTTGTAATGCGAATAACAGTCGAATAATGTAAGCAGAGCATAGATACGGAATGTACCAGTTTAATGCGGATAACAGTTGAGCAATGTAAGCATAACTTCCAATAGGATTATACCTCAAAATTCCCAATAAGCGATTGTAAAATTTTTACCTATGTTATTTTTATCTCAAAACAAAAAATAAAATTTCAGAGGGATCGTATCTCTAAATTAGTAGAGAATCAGTCTTCAACACGGTAATTCAAAAAAAGGGTACAAACAAAAATCAAAGTCCCTATAAATTATCAATTCAAGGGTTTACTATTATTCAGCCGATTGAAAACTCAAGTTCGATAAAATCTAAGCAATTCAAGAGTGCGTGAACAAAATACCAAAGTAACAGAGAGTTTTGCCATGAAAATGTAAAAGCAGTGCACCTTCGTGTCGCCACTTCCACTTCTAGCATTCTGTTTTAAGAAAATTCTCCTTAGACAATGCATTCTGCAACGCACAAATTCATAAGATTAGTTACTCAAATCTGCATCAAAACTACCAAGGAGCAAGATCATAACATATAAGAAGCTGTTACTTAAGATTTATGAATAAGTATGATTGCAACATGACATGAAAATCAAAATTAAATTAAAATCACACTAACATCCCCAATCGTATTAAATAAGCCATAGCATGAACAAGTTGAAGGAAATGAAACTTGAGTCTCAGATTCAATTTTTTATTTTCAGATTTTATGGAGAGACCTTTTTCCCTTGCAGTTAGTAATATAAAATTGATTTTGATAATGAGTAGGAGTCCAACAAATACTCAAGTTTCCACGAAAACATGAATAATTCGATGAATCAGTAGGTACCGACTATCTTCTTTATGCTTAGAATGGGTAGTTCCTTCAAATCTCTTCACTAAGCAATTGTAGCACTTTAAAAATTCAAGCAACCACATCAATTGCTGATCCTTACCAAACTCGAATATTTTCAAAGGGCCAAGATAGGATACATTTCATGAGAAAAGTAATATTCTTCCTTTATAATTTCTGCTGGATATTGAATAATTGAATCACATTTGCCTCCACTTAGTTCCTATTCGAAGGAAATGGTCCTTTCGCTTTTACTTTCCATTTTTTTTTACCTCTGCATTTTTCACCTCAATTATCATGTAGTTTATGCGAGGAGTGGGCTTATTGAGTCTCTTTGCTGGTTCCAGGAGCTAAATTTGCGGTCTTCTTGATATTATCTCTTGTAGATTGTCGACTTTTTTCTTTATCTCCGGGAGATATGACATTCGAGCACCTATAAACTAATATCTATCAGTCTTTCATCTTTGTATTTTCTCCTTATCTTTTAGTTTTATTTCTTTCCTTTTGAGAGAGTACAAAACAGAAGATTTTTTTCTTTATCTCCGGGAGATATGACATTCGAGCACCTATAAACTAATATCTATCAGTCTTTCATCTTTGTATTTTCTCCTTATCTTTTAGTTTTATTTCTTTCCTTTTGAGAGAGTACAAAACAGAAGATTAGGAGATGGAACGAAAACAAGAATCATACCTCATATGTCAAGAGACCACCAGAAGAACCGGGCTGACGAATCATAATATTCAAAACAGAACCACTTGCAGACAGAACACAGATCCCTCATGAACCCTTCTGCCCAAAAGAATAAACATTTCCTCCCACATCCTACATAAACACACCAGAGTACAATTCACAAAACTTCCAGACCATCAAAAGTAAACAAACACCTCAGATCTGAAAAAACACAAAAAAAACAAGAAAAGGAAAAATTTATCTCTCCAGTATGAACAGTAACCACATGTGGCATAAAATTTCCTCCAGCTGTATGTGCAAACAGTTAACCTTCATAGACCAAAAAAGTAAACAAAATCAAATATTGGATCTTTTTGCCTGGTCATTTCAAGATTTACTCCCCAAGAAAAAATAATAATAAGCAATTCTAGGGTTCTTGTCCACTTCTAATCTACAACAACAACATAATTCCCTACTGTGCTGGTTACCAATTTTTTCATGCGGAAACTCGCGGACAAATTTGGGATGCACGCGGAGATCACATAAAAGATGTAAATCTTCATCTCTCTTCTACACTTTTACATGTGTTTTTTAATCCTAAACAGCTTTGTTTTGATCACATAAGTAAGATGAATTATAGATACTCATCTCCAAATTGTGTCCTATATCTTTTTCCATATTACTATGTATCATAAATTTTGTATGTATGGGTGCTCGAAGGTCTTGAGGTGCACGACATCCATCCCGTGGTTGAAAATAAATAGTATACATGCATTTTCATCTATTATTCATCTTGTGTAGGAGATTTTCTAAAAGTGCATTTGTCATGTTCCATCTTTTCGAGAGAAGCTTTGAGTGCTTTGCATCAGTTTTACCATAATTTCAGGCATCCTTTGGCCCTTTATATGTGTTGTTACAAGGAACTCTTGGTGCTCACGAAACAACACTCAATGAAGTTCCCCGTGAATTTTGTCCGGAAATAAGACGGGGTTCAGTTGCATGGGTTGGTTCTGGTCCTGGATTCTTTATAAGCTTAGCAAAACATCAAGAATAGAAAAAATCATACTCTATTTTTGGTTATGTGTTGCCCGAGGACATGGAAATTGTAGAAAAAATAGCTCAGCTCCCCACGAAATTTGATGTCTGGACCGGAGTTAACATGACAGTCTTGGAGAACCCTGTACCTTTGAAAATACGACAAATCAAGTCCAGCAATGTGATCTAAACCTCAACAGTTAAGCACTTACGGAGCTGTATGATTTGTAATTTACCACAATACTGATATTTTGTGTATTTAAGTCAATAGTTTTGAGCTTGCTCTATGCACACTTTCTATATCCCATGTTGTAATCAATTTTGCAGAGCATGTTCTCATAATTTGGAAAGAAGAAATAACACCTTCAATTTCATTGCCTCGTGGAATTGATTAGTGTTGAGATTGGTCTCCAATTATTTGGCATGTTTGCTATGAAATTGTCTTAAATTAGCTATCATGTTTAAGAATTTCAAAGATAATTAACAACTTTTATTTCAATTATATCCATATTAATTGAAGAAGATTTATCTAATTAAGGTTAAATAAATTATTTTTTATATAAGTCAATTTTTACACCCCTTATTAATTTTTCTTAAATGTTGTAAAAAAATAATAATAAATAATGCCAAGTGATTTGAGATGGAAGGAGTACCTGGAAAGTCATTAGTCATGACTCTAGAGACTATATCAATGTTCTTTATAATATTCCCTCAATTATTTTTTATTTGCTTCATTTGAGTTGGGCACACCACTTAATAAATTTCTTACTTTTATAAAATAAAAAATAATTTACCAATATATCTCTAGTTACATTTTATGGCTCTTTCCAAATCGATCATTATTACATTTATTAAAAAAGGAAATAATACAAAGATTTTGTTTAAATTATTTTTGAAATATTAAAGGAGCAATCTTTTAGAAATATATAAACAGAGCAAATAAAAAGAAATGAAAGGAGTAATATTTTACTATGACGGCCAAATATATTTTTGTGATTAGTTTTTAAGTTATGTTATACTATATGTTCTCCACAATACTATGACAGTATTTAATTATAGAAGTCAAAAAGTATTGTAATAAATGAAACCATTTTAAATAGGTTCGACTATATAACTCATTAGCAATAGAGTTTAAGTTAATACTAGTTTCATGAGGCACGTGCTAAGCCCGGGCCCAAGTTCATAATATAAAAAATAATAATTTAAATTCAAAAAGTATAATTTATATCATATCTTTTACTTTATAATTTACATAATCTAATGACCGGCGTATTAAATATATTTTGTTGATAAGTTTTATAATTATTAAAGTTCTTAGTAACATAATTGAATAATTTTAAATAAATTATTATTTTTGCGGAAGAAAGTATTATTGGAGAATTAGAATATATCAAAAGGTCACAGGTAATTCAATATTTTATAAAAAAAAATATGATGAAATTTTAATAATGGCAATTCAATAATGATCAAAAATAAAAAATATTGATATTTTTATGAGTTTGTGGGTATATAATCTCAGTTATAGATAAAAATAAATTTGTTTTGATATTTATTATTTTATTTTCACCTATAATTTTATCTGACAAGAGGTTTTGCAAAATTTATTTTTTTAACCTAATACAACAAAATATTCAATGATTTCAAGTATATAAAAAATGATTACAACCTTAATTTAGAAGATTTGCAAAAACTAACTTGAGAAAATTGAAGGAAAGGTGTCTTTTAAGTCTTGAATGAAGGATTGATGACATTGACCAATAGATAGGGTCAAACATCATTAGAAAACTTGATTAAGTTAATTGTGGACTTAATTAATATTTTTAAATTTTTCTAATCTTTTCAAAAATACAAATCAATCCAACCCACACCCCTCTTCAATCCAAATCAATCACTCTCTCCTCTCTCTCCAGCTTCTCTAACTCTCTTCCAACCAACAGTTCTATAAAATTTCTCCCTTCAACCTGCTCCGACAAATAGTTGGGTGAGTTTCTTTTCGACTTTCAACCGTCAATCGACGTGAATACTTCTCCGTCGAGAACAACTTTGAGTTCTTCGTCGTCCCATTTCTTTTTTCACGGGTAAAAAATTATGAAGAAATAGAGGAACTTGAGCCAACTACTCTTCTAGTATTAAAATATGGACTGAATAAAACCCTAAATTCTGGCATTTCTTCTTCTTATTGTCGTACTGTTGATTCGAATTTATTGGTGATTTTTTGTCACAGTTGATGTTCTTAATGTGTGTGTGTGATATGTTGGTGTTGTTGGGTTGATTTGTTGTTTGTCTTGGTAAAAATGGTATTGCAACAGCTGAAACATCTGATGTAATAGATGAAACATATGATGCAATAGATGAAAATCTGATGCAACAGATGAAAATCTGATGCAACTATGAAAATCTGATGCAACAGGTGAATAATCTAATAGATCATTCATCTGTTGCGACAGACTACTCTTCTGTTTGGAAGAAATCTAAACAATATTGATCCAATAGATAACTGATTAGTGATTTATTTTTATTATTTTCAATGGTTTACTCTTTATTTTGCAACAGATTAGGACTATTTTTATTCTTTTCAACGGTTTACTCATCCGTTGCAACAGATCGGTTTTATGTTGCAACAGATAACATACCTGGTGCAACAGATTAGTGATCCATTTTAATTCTTTCCAACGGTTTACTCATCCATTGCAACAGGTCGGTTATATGTTGCAACAGATAAAATACCTGGTGCAATAAATTAGTGATCTGTTTTTATAGTTTCCAACGGATTACTCATCCGTTGCAACAGGTCAGTTATATGTTGCATCAGATAAAATACCAGGTGCAACAGATTAATGTTGTTTTTATGGTACCCACGGATTACTCATTCGTTGCAACAGGTCGGTTATATATTACAACAGATAACATACCTGGTGCAATAGATTAGTTGTCTGTTGAAAGTGTTATATTATTGTTATGCATTAATAAATTATAATCTATGTTATGTTCTTGTTAATTTAAGATAACACGGCTCCCAAAAGAAAAGAAATCGAATCAAGTCCAAGTAAAGAAATAAGTATAGTAGCTCAGCTACATCCACCACTCTATGAGCTTGCTTTACAAGCATTATCTCAATCAGAAGCAGAAGATAATGAACACGGGGAGGAGAAATCTTTCAAAAGAGATGATCCAAAATTCTAATAGCCCTTCCGCCGAAGAGTTGGTCAAAACCTTCAGCATTGATCGTTATCCTGTAAGAATGCAGTGCGATGGTGCCATCGATTTAACGGGTGATCTCGTGGTTAAGTCAGTCATGGAAAATCTTTCGACGCCTTCAAAAAAATACTTTGAGAACAAAAATTGGATTCTTATTTCAGGAAAAGCTGCTTTGGGCAATATCTTGATTTGCCGAAGGACAAAAATGCTCGTTTCCAGGTGAAAATAACATATGATCTTCTCAAGCGCAGGTTTATGTATGAAAACAAAGATAAGATGGATGAGGTGTAGATAAATTATTGTGGCATGTCTGTTTGTTTTGGTTGAAAGGAGTTTGCTATAGTTACCGGACTAAAATGTTATCCTCCTTCTCCTTCTCAAGTTATACCTACTCTGACCTAAAAAAAGCACCCCGCACACCCAAAAAAGAAAAAGGCAAGTCGAGTGATTGTGATGACCTGGTGTCGATTGTTGGTCCAAGCTTCAAAAACAAAAATCTGATAAAAGCGTTGCAAGGTAAAGGACTTTCAAAGAAGCACAGACAATCATTGTGCTTGGTTTGGTTTGTACATAATGTTCTTTGGGTGAGAGATGTTAACAACAACATAAGCTTCGGTTTAATAAATCTCTCCGAGGATCTTGAGGCATTTAATAGCTATTCTTGGGGTTATGAAAGCTTCAAAATGACTGTTGAATATTTGTTGACTTCATTAATGCTAAAAATAGTCAACTTATATAGTTTTCCATAGGCCTTCATGGTAAATATTTCTTTTATCATGATATAATTCATCATTTTTTATTCAATAATGTTTTTGATTTATTGACGTTATGTTATAGGCTTGGGCATTTGAAGTTATTCCTTATTTGAGACAACAAGTGAACTATCAGGAAGAAGTTTCCTGTCCAAGAATTCTGAGATGGTTGTCGGCCAAAACCGATAAAAATATAAAATTTATTGATCTTTTCAATCCCCCCAAGGAAGTAGTAAGTCCAATTCTAATCAAGTTTTTATTTTAATTAATGTTTAAATGATTTCATCATTATTCTTAATATATGTATGGATTTATTTTTTATTGTCCATCTGTGGCTTCAACTAACCAAACGAGAGTTGAAGATGCTATTTTTTCTTACTTTACGGTCTGTGCAAACTTTATCGAACCCTAAGGTAGTTGATGGAATAAAAATAGAATTATTTGGAGCAACAACCATCACAAAAAAAAATAATTTTGGAGGGTGGGGCTAATGATACTCCTCTTACAGTTTTTGAAACAACAAGCCATTATGATTATGATCATAATGGTTGTACAGAATTTTCTCCAGATTTTGCCGCATCTAGCGAATATTCTTCATGCAAATGTCAAGACTTCAAGGCGAAACTCGATGGAGCGATTAATGTTATTAATGCACTAACTGCTTTTGTAAAAGAAATGACATCTAAGAGGGGTGTCATTCCATCAAAGAGGATTTCATATTCAGACACTCCACTAGAGATTAAGGCAACTAAGAGGAGAAGGAAAGACACTTCCAAGGCACCATCAATCATAAAAAAAAAGCTAGATTGCAATGCCTCTATCTTTGTCTTGCACCGATGTTCAGTGTGCAAGGGCCACAGAAGAGCAACATGAGCTGAAGAAGGTGAATGTACATCATCTGTTCCAAAAAACAAACAGGCACATATCTGTTTCAATAGATGAGTCTTATGTTGCAACAGATGGGTCATCTGTTCAAAATTATCATACTACTTTGATTTACCTGTTCGAATTTGTCCCAACAGATAATCCATCTGATGCAACATAAGACTCATCTATTGCAACAAATGAAAAATCTATTGTATATCTCTACTTAGCATTGATAATTTTGGCTTTCCAGGTGGATGTCATAGCTACTGCTGAAGAGCATAATATGACAGTTGATAATCCATCAAATGCTTCCAAAGATGAAGAAAAAATGGAACCTGTCAGTTTGGGAGAACGAAAGAATTACCCGTTTGAAGGGTTCAATATCTCGGACGAGGCTCCAAAAAAACAACATAGTTGATCAACGACTATTCAGAATTGATTGCCGATGGGCTGCTAAAGCATCATGCCGGCAGGTACATAAATCAAATTTATGGATATTGATTTATACAATTCTTGTTGTAAGAACCTAACATTAACACATATAAATCATCATGTAGAAAACAAAATAACGAGCACTACAAAGTGAACGAATCTAGTCTTGGTTTTGATATGTTCGACTTTGTTGTTGCACATCCCGGAATGAAGAATTGGTTCTATTTGATGTCATAGCCCCAAACTTGCTGTAATGGGTGAGGTTTAAATGCCATACATATTACTATTAATTAATACTCTATTTAATTGCATCTGTATATTGATTTTTTGTCATGTAATCTAAAATATTTGATAATATGTACAGCACATCGATGCCATTTTTTACTACCTCCGAAAGAAGGCCAAGTTGCAAACACAAAAACAATACAGATACACAACAGACAATTATTTGTACAAAGTTTACATCAATAATGCCTACAATAGGTATTGTCAACAGCAGCTGAAAGTTTCCCAAAATGAGGAATGCTTAATCAACATCATCAAAGGTTTTAGCATTCTGGCTGGCTTACCTTGACATTTAGTCAACGAAGTGTACATTCCAATCAATTGTGGTAATGAATTTCATTAGGTGTTGGCTGTCATCATTCTAAAAGAGAGGCACATCCGAGTTTATGACTCGATGTCGCGAAGGAGACGTTTTCGGCTGCCGTTTGAGATATAAAAGCTGGCCAAAATATTGTCTACTTACCTTGATATGAGTGCCTTTTTGGACCAAAAGGTTCATACTGATTAGTCGACGATTGAAGCATATCGGGATAAAATGGCTAATCCATTTGATGTACAATATATTGACGGAATTGCTCAACAAACCACTGGTATCATGTAAGTTTAAGGGTCAGGATTTAGTTTTATTTCACAAATTTTACAACACTTGCATGAACTGCAAGATATGGATTATCTTTTTTTTTATAACGCAGGGATTGCGGTCCTTTTGTTGCCACCTATGCCGAGTATTTGAGCGATGGATTATAAGTACCAAATGATGGACTTGATGCCGGATTACTCCACAAAAGATATGTTGCTCTTTTATGGAAATATGGAGAAGCAAAAGCTCAGAAATCGTACGTAACCGACGTTAAAGATCCACGACGACCAAAGCTGAATTCCGTAGCACTGGGAGAAGAACAACTTGTCCATATTGATTAGATCTTTATAGCTTAAGTCCGTCAATGTAATAACCTATCCTTCTTGGTTTAACTTATTGATTTATTTGTAGAGTGGATCGTTTGTACCCATAATGATTTTTTTTATATTTCATTTATTTGTTGAGTTATTTCATGTAATTTACGAAGGCTTCGATTTATTTTATCAGACAGATTTAGACATATGTTGTAACATGAGATAGAACACGTAGGTCATCTGCTAGAAATTATATAACAGGTCTTCCTACTTTTTTTATTTGCTCCAATAAATTATCAATCAGTTGTAATAGATAAGTTATATGTTATAACAGATAGTAAATCTATTGCGACAGATAGACGGAGAACATCTGCATAGCACAATAGATGACCAACCTATTCCAACAGATAATCAATCTGTCACAACAGGTACTATATCTGTTACGACAGATATAAAATCTGTTGCATTATAAAAATTCAACTTGGCCAGATATAAAAATTATTGCCCCTATATGTAAAGTGAATTAGCTTGAAATGAAAATTTGTTATTGTGTTCGTCTCTGTCTTTGTACATGTTTTTTTTTATACACGGGCTCCAACCATTTAGTTAGTACCCCATATGCCCAGACCCATTGCATCTTTCCCATAATGGTGTCACATACATCGGTTATTTGTGTGCCGGTCAGCAAACATTCGATATATACAAGCGAGTACGGCCCGCACGCTGCACCGGTTGTATTTTTTGGGAGCTGGATGTTCTTATTTCGACCTTCAAAATCGCATGATTCCTTCGCCAAGACTTCAGCAGGCAAATCATCCATCAGCTTACTCTGCGTCAACAACTTGGGCAACAACTTCAAGAGTGGCTGCATGAGGGTTAAAAACATCTTCTCGCTGAAGACAGGTAAGTTGCAGTCATAAACCTTAATCATTCCCTCGTATAGTAGTATCTCAATAGTGAGAAAATGGGTGACATCCACGTTCATGACTGTAAGGATTCTCTTTGCCTTGGTCCAGCTCTTGCCGTGTGGATATGACCTCTTTCCTCTAACATATTTAATCGCTTTTTATCCCAATGGAATGTAGAAACTAACTGATCAAATCTCGAGCCATCGAAATCAGATATCTTATAGAGTTTAGCGTACCTATCCTTGAAATTATTGTAGAAGTTGAGGTCCATTATCCTATCGGTAGCATCATAAACATCCGGGTATGTTAATTGCCTGCCCCCATGAGGCAGAGAATTTCATCAACATATTGTAGTATAAGAAGATAATTTTTAAATAGGTTAGTAATTGTAAAGAATAAAAATACAGTCAAAAGAATCCGATGCAGTCATAAATCATGCCTCAGTTGTGCATGTCCAGTATGTAAACTTAGTCTATCAATATTCTCAGCTTAGTCAGTCTCATTCAAGGACGAATATTCCCAAGGGGGAGATATTGTAAGACCTCACAAAAATTCTAAGCTTAACTCAATCCTTTAGAGCAGGAAAGAGAGGACCCAGACTTAGAAATTTCAGCTAAGAGTTTATATTTAGAATATACTCTAGCCTTCATAAGTTGGAGATCTTATTTTATGACCCTTATAACCTTAAAATGTTGATCCTTGGATTGAATCATGATCAGGTATGTTAATGGATCACTTCGGGAGATTTTTGGATTTTTTAGACCTCATTTGAATTAAGTTTGGATGACTAAAATAGTGGGTCAATGCGATCTCAATGTGCCGCGTCACCCATCGAGTCGACAAATATTTTCCAGCCTCAGAGTGCAGATTCCAGTGAACTAATGCGAACTCAATGTGGCGCGTTGGTCATCAAATAGATGCCATCAACAAAGCGCGCCAGTCTGCGCATCACTAGGCTCAATTTCTACTCTTTTTGTTCCGCATCCAGAGGGGTAAATGGGTCTTTTCCCTACCTTATATCAGCCACCAAAACATGAGATTAAGCCTCCCAAAAGCAAAATCCCTCATTCTTTATCAAAGTTTCTCAAGAACAAACCCTATGGGATTGAATTTCAAATTCAAGCTTCAAGAACTCACCATCAATCTTCATAAATTTACCTCCCAATGTATGTTAGGTATTCATCTATGGGTTCCTTTCACCCATAGATTCCAAGAATCTCTTTTAAAAACTACAAGTGCATGATTTCATGATTTACATATTAGAATTGAATTGTGTTCATGTATAAGTTTAATGTTTGGGGTTTAATTCCATGATTTATTACAAGTTTCATGAAAACTATATAATTGTGGGTTGAGTTATGTGATCTTTGTGTTAAAATCTTGCACTACAAGTTGAATGTAGTAGCCCTGATATAATTACATGTTAATTGTAATATGAAACAACCATGCTCCCCAAGTGTTTGTTAAAATGCTTAGGTGAATTGACTAGTGAAAGCATGATATGCTATTATGTGATTCCATTCATGCACATGTTCATGTATATCAAGTATTTAATAAAAGATCTACATAAATACAATTGTTAGAAAGTAAGTACTATTATGCTTTTAAGGTCATGCTATGCTTCATTTTTCATGCTACCGATTCCTGGGGGTATTCAATACCCGAAAATGTAGCTGTTGACCTAGATCTATAGTAGTTACAGAATAGTCTCAGAAATATCATGATCAGTAGTGTTCAGTCAGTACAGAATTTACTGTATTCTATCAGACATCAGAACTTAGTGAACTCAATCCAGTTTAGTCAGTTAACACGATCAGTAACAGTTCAGTCCAGCATAGTGCGGTTTAGAAATTAGTTCAGTGTCTATTTCAATTGGGAGTGGGATTCAGCACCGAGTGAACCCAAGGATGAGAAATCACCTACCAGCAGGGGTTGTGATCCTTAGAAGCAGTCCGTATGTTCCAAAACTATGTAGCATGCGTAGGTTAAGACATCAACCTGCTAGATTAGGGGTTGATGAGGTGTATTACCTACCACATTGAGGGTACCACTGTTCTCATCTAGAGCACCTGCCAGGTTGAGGGTGACTCTTCAGCTTGTCTTTACCCATACCATGGCACTGATACCCTACTAGCTGGGGTTACAGGTTGGACCCCAATTAGTTCAGAGAGGGGCATGTTGGTTAGATAATTCTTTTCACAGTTTTAGTTTTAGTCTTAGTATAGAACTTAGTTCAGTTCTACAGAATCAGGACTGTTAGACACAGTCAATTAGTATCAGTATCTCAGTTATCTGTAATCTCAGATATCAATTACTCAGTTATCAAAACTCAGTACTCAGTTTCAGTAGAAGCTCGAATATAGTATACTATACAAGAATATGCATAGTATTGCATACTCAGTATTTATAGCAGTTTCGGTTATCTATGTACTCTCATATTCAGTTATTCTATATCATTCAGGCAGTTACTGTTCATGCATATGAACCCCTGCATTTAGTCTTACCTCATCTAGCATACCAGTATATTCCATATACTGGCACATTCTTTCTCTTGCGCTATGATGTCTCATATCATAGGTTCGGATGCTCAGGCTCCTGACCGTTCTTAGCTAGATTCAGTCAGCAGTATCAAATTACAGTAGTGAGTCCTTATCTATCGAGGATATTCTTATATTTCAGTATTTTAGTTTGCTAGTATTTCAGTAGTCAGAGTTAGTTAGGGGCTTGTCCCATCAAGTCCACCTTTATACAGTTTACATAGTGACTTTTTAGAGCAAACTATTTCAGACAGATGTTCAGTTTTCAGTATTTATTTACCAATACTTATTTTTAATTACGAACCTTATGGAAGATTCAGCCTAATTTTTTGCATTATTTCAGTATTATTATTTAGTGATTGCAAAAAGTACCATTCATGGGTTAGCTTGTGGTCCTTCAGGATTTTGAGCACCGTGTGGCATTTGGGGTACAGACTCGAGGCATTACAGTAGGGCTGGGTGTGGTAGAAAAATCAATAGAAAAGAAAAATTTTAAAAAGAAAAAAAAGAAATAATAAAAGAAACCACACCTAACCTAAATTTGCAATAAAAAAAGAGAAAGGGAGAAACAAAAGGTGGAATAAAAGAGAGTTGATTGATAAGTGGACCCCAAGTAAGTGTAGTACCAATGAGGCATAAGTACTATATTCCTGAGGACATTCAAACATTCTAAGTTGAGGGTGATGATATGCTACTGTTTTAGAGTACTTTCGATGCTTAAAATGATGAAAATATGGAAGTTACTTAGGTCATTTTTTTAGATATGATGTGTTTTGTGTTGTATTTTACAGGAAACCAAGTTTTGGAGCTGAATAGGAGAAAAAATGTATTAAAGATTTTGGACTACCTACGTGGGTATCTAAGCCCCGTAGGTACTACCTATATGGATTAGGTGTCAGAATATGTGCCAAAAAGTTGAAGTTCAGAAATTTAGAAAATGAAGATTTTTGCCTGTCACCAACATTGGACTACCTAGGGGCCGAAAGTAGTACCTAATCCCCATAGGTATCAAAATCCATGGAATTTTAAGAGTTTCTCTTAATTTTTGGACACTGGCACCTACAATGGGACCACCTATGCCCTATAGGTGCCACGTACACCCCGTAGGTGGCCATTGACTCTAATTTTCCTCCTTTTTAGGATTGATTCCCTAGAGTTTCCTTATATTCTATAAATAACCTTTTGACTTTTTTAAATTAGTTTAGCACTCTTATTACTTACAAATATATATATTTGATTTAGACATTTGATTTTGATCTTAGGATAGCTTTGTTCTTATTTTTGCTTGAATTATTGATCTGAGACTTTGGGTTTTGTCATAAATTCTTATGAGATTGACTTAACGCTTTCACTTATGAATTCCATTGATTGTTTCACAATTATGAGAAGCTAAATCCCTCATCTAGGGTTGTGGTATCCTTGGCATATTAACAAATTAGGGGAAGTGAAACGTTGTCTCAAAATGATATTCTTCCATGTATTATGATCATCTTCAATTTAATAGATTTCTTAGCAGTTGCAAATGTAAGGGTCCCGCCTATATTCATTACTCGCTTCACAACAAAGGTAGAGAGGAGGAAAAGAAGACCAGAATAGTAAGTTGGAGTTAATTATTGAAATAAGCTAATCATCTTCATCAACTTAAGATAATTACATTCATCTAATTAACTAAAAACAAAAAAGGTAATAATTAATCTAGGATCTAGGATAAGGGTTAGTAAAGCGATACACTAAGACTAAAAAGATAAAGAGTGAAATCCACTATGGCATTCACAAGACCGTTAGAGATACATAACTTTTTTTATTCTACATGGAAGATATTGGGTTGGTTCAACAACGCACGATAAGCCTACAGAGTTAAAAATCCAAGGTCAACACAGACCTAGTGTTCATTTCAGATTAATTACAACCAAAGGATTCCACATCTTGTTACTCTTATAGATTACAACAACAATCCCCCTATTACTTTTTCATGCTGCCTATTGATTTCAGCAAACTTGAGACATAGTTCCATAAAATAGTTTTTAGGAACCCAAACAAATCGCCTCACATAAGGTCCAACCAGATTTCCAACAAAAGCAAAATAACATTCCTTAAGAAACAAATCCAAAAGCAACATTCCTCAATCTAAATGCACATCTCTGTGCAAAACTTAATATTTTTTAATACTTTTACATAAAAACTAAAATCATCAGTGGAACAACAAAAAACAACAACGTACTCACTGTAATCCTATGAGTGGGGTCGGGGGAGGATCGAATGTACACAATCCTTACCCCTACTTTGTGGAGGTAGAGATAGAACCCAACTTCAACAATATAAAATGCAATCCATTAAGCTAAAAAACCAAGGGTCTATCGGAAAAAACCTTTCTGCAGTATAAGAGGTGGAAATCTCACCTTTTCGTGGAGTAACCGACGTAGCATATGGAGTACTGATTGGAGGGACGGGCTGGAAATATGGATAGTGGTAGTATTGTGCTCCATAAAGCTGGCCATCATGCCTCACAGTGGGGACAGGGGAAGTAGCAGGCGAGTATGTAATATAGGCTGCATAACCATAGCCGTGGTGATACATAAGCGACCCGTTGTCCCCAAAGCTCCCTGCAACTTGAACATATGAAAATCGAAAACATAAACAAAAGCCCAACTAACATTTATTCAAAAGCTATAACATAAGTTCAGAACCATAAAATATCCGATGACACTAAAAATGCAATCCAACATGCAATTAGATTACCACATCAAACACGTTCAAACAGAATAACTTACAGGCATATCAACTCCATCTTAGGCAGATGTACATATAGCTTATAAATCCAATTGACTAAAATCAGAATATACTAACACAGGTCACAACTGTACAGATCAATATATACTTACAGCTCAAAAAATGTGAAAATGGGTAACTATCGCACAAGTATTATGCTATTCACATAATTTCAACGTTCATAACTAAAATGGAGAAAAGGTGTATGAAAAATTAGGATTAAAAAATATAATAGCACAAGATTATACAGTGCACCAATATACACCTAACCTGTAGCTTTAAAATGGCCAAATATAGCACAATTAATGTAACAAGACACATAATCTTTAACATTTATATCTAAAATAGACAAAAGGAGTAAAAAAAACATACCAACACAAGATTTTATAATGCATCAATATATACCTGTAGCATAAAAATGGCTAGTATAGCACAAGTATTATCCTATACACATAAATTTTGACATTTGTAAGTAAAATTGACAAAAGGAGCATAAAAAATTATAGAATAAAAAACATACCAGCACAAGATTTAATAGTGCATCAATATATACCTATGCTTAAAAATTTTCTAAGTGTAGCACAATCAATGTAACAAGACACGTAATTCTTAACAAGTATAACAAAAATGGACAAAATGGGTATAAAAAAATTGAACATACCAGCACAAGATTTTATAGTGCATCAACTTCACTTGCATCTTGAACAGGAACCACATCGTCAGAACCCTACCATGAATCCATAGGAGTATTCAGATCCCAGTTAGATATATCAGTGCGTACAGTATCATCAGCACCACTGTTATTCAATCCGTTCTTTCATCTTTCTTTCTGAGACATGTCCTTCCATTTATTCAAAAGAAGGATTTACAGTTCCATCCATATATAATATGATATAATATAATATAATATAACATAATATAATATAATATAATATAA